>NW_028301542.1:2542500-2782500 GCF_042242905.1 Orbicella faveolata | reverse complement strand
AGAGATGGACGCGCGCGAAGAAGGATTTAACAAGGTCATGGAGACTGGAGAGAGAATGATTGACAGCGGACACTTTGCAGCTGATGAGGTCAGTGGGTTTCTTTTCTTTTTTTTTAAGCAATGACGTCATTCGTCATCGCTGTTTATGCTGTTGCCCGATTGTCCAGCGCGATTTATCCCTTCGAGCCAAAGAGCACTGGGAACTAGGGTGATTTTTCGTTCCGCCATCATTGTTTTGTTTTCTCGGATGCTTGGCAAAGTTCGTTTTAATCGAAGCTGTATAATACAGACGAACTGTGAGTTAAAAGTGGTGAATGGGTCTTCAATGCAGCAAATATGGCTAACTGGCCGGTAATTAGAAGTCAAGAAAGTTTTGGTGCCTTAAAATAATTTTTATTTTATTGCATGGATCCATGGATCACTTCTGCATACATTGCGTGCCGTTCATTTCTTTAATCGGTCCCTTTTCTACCATTGTTATGGACCAACTCCATGACAGCGTTGGGAAGATAAGTTTTGTTTAGAAGATGAAATATTATACAAGCATTTGGTGCATAGTTCAGTGTTCTCTTATCTCTATATGTCCCTAGAGTTCTTCTGGCTATTGTACGTCGCTGTTAAAAATGGCTTTCGTAGTATCGTCTCGGAATTTGGATGTTTTATTGGACTGTGAAATAAGCTGCAACATTGAGTTGATTTACAGAAGTGCATATGAACGGATGACAATATATTTTAACGGTTTTTGCTTGTGTATTTTTTCTTTATTATTTTATTTATTTACTCTTTTTTTCTTTGAAGGAAAGGTATTGTTCAAGATTCAAACTTTTCTCCCTGTACTCTGTAATCACTAAAGATTGGTCGTCTGTAGGAGCACCTTGCGAGCTTTTGCTTTTGTTCTGCTTATTCGCACCTTTTTTGTTTGTTTGTCTTTTTTAGTCAACGTTTCTTTTTCTTTCTCATGACTGTATTTTCCTTTCAGATCGCCGAGAAGCTGGAGCTTCTCGTAACAGAACGGGAAGGTTTGTACGCGACGTGGGAAGATCACAAAACAGAACTTGACCAGGCGTACGACTTACACGTGTTTCTGAGAGATGCCAAACAGATTGATACCTTAACAAGCACACAAGAGGTAAAATCGCACGTTTTCATTTTCGTTTTTGAGGGGCTTACCGCTGGCAGTGAAATAGTGGCCGTATTAGGCATAACAAGAATCAAGTATCATAATCGAAGGGTTTACTGCGGTGTAAAACCCTGTGAAGTTTTCCTTTGTGTTGGATGTATTGTGTTCCGTTCAGATCGTTTTAAGCTTTTTTGATATCTTCATTTATACGTCATTGGCGAGTTGTTCAGTTTTTTTTATAAATTTGCTTAGTTCCTTGCCCCCGAGTGGGGGATAGGGCCGGATTTTGTACATTTAGAAGAATCAAAATCGAGACAGAAATTCAAAGTAATTCTGCAACGTGTAACGCGTTCAGAGGGCCCTTTGCCATTTGCTATATAATTACGGTGGTACCCCGTTAATCCGGTCACTAACGGGCCACAAAAATATGGCGGTATAATTGTAATTAGTAAGATTGATTAATTAACTGTAGCGATTAATTTACATCGTAATGACTTTTTCAGTTCATCTCAAACAGATTATTTAGTGGCGAGTAGAGGAAAAAGGATTTTTCTTCTTTTCGACATAGGGTATTTACCCCCTCACAGATTCACATGTCAACCCAGCTGCCCTGTATGTCACGCGTTCACTTTTCACACGCTGTAACACATTCATTAGGCTGTAACGCGTGTTCTCGTCTGCAGGTTGTGCTCGCCGGAGCAGAACTCGGTAATAGCGTGGACGAAGTTGATTCTTTGCTCAAGAAACACGAGAACACAGAGAAGCTGATAGCCTCACAAGACGAGAAGGTGGCGAACCTGTGCGAATTTGGTAAAACGCTGGTAGCAAATGGCCATAACGAAGCAGAGAAGATAAAGGAAAGGGTTCATGCCGTGTGCGAGCGAAGAAACAAGCTGAATGAGGAGTTACAAAAGAGAAGACACAAACTGGAGGAATCCAAAAAGATCGCACAGTTTTACCAAGGTGTGATCGAGGTAATAAAATGGAAAAGATACAAAAAAGGACAAAAAGCTATGGAAAGCTCCGTTACCTTATCCTTATAATCCCCTATATCAAACACGGAAGACTTTGTTTGACCACATTTCGAAACACCGAGAAGAGAGTTGAAAATAGGAGTCGCAGCGGAGTATTTTTGACGAACTTCGAGGTGTTTGGAAATGTGGTCAAATACTGTCTTGACTGTCTTGATATACCTTCTCAATCGAAACTAAAACTAAGGAGAAAACGGAGAAATAAAATCGAAAAAAATCTGTGCTAATTAAGATCAGAAATCCAAACTCCGTCACGGTCATGATTTCCTTTGTTTAAACTTGATGAATTATTTTATCTTTTTTTATTTTTATTATTTTTTTTTACTTGATGAATTATTAATGAGTTTGAGAAATGATGTTATATAAGACAGAAATATGCCTAAACAGACTCTCATCTACTGTTATCCACGTTAGCTGATGTGTTTTGAACAAAGTTCCTCTCCTAAATAAGGTCTCCTTACTAATGAGACCCACCTCCCCCACTTTTCTGAGAAAGTTCTTCCAAAGTAACCGGGGTATTAATAGAACTTTGACGCACTAAGTTATTCAATACAGAAAAAATTATCAAAAGTCGGAATAACGTAGATGGCCTAGTCAGTCACGTTTGTCCCACTGACAGATCTCAAGCTGCTTTATCACGCTCTGCAATCTTATCAAACTGACTTTTTCCCGCATAATTTCCTGGCATATTCTTTCCTGTTCCCAGTCGGAATCTTGGATTACAGAAAAGCTCCAAACTGCAAGCGATGATAGCTACAAGGACCCAGCGAACTTGGAGAGCAAGCTTCAGAAAAACAAAGCGTTTGAAGCCGAGCTCACTGCCCACGAGCAAGCTATAGATGCCGCGCGGGAGACTGGTGAAGAGCTTATTACATCTGGGCATTTTGCGGCTGATGAAGTGGAACGCCGTATCGAGGCTCTATATCTTCACTGGGAAGAACTTCTGGAGGCATCTGCTAATAAGGGCAAGAGATTAGAAGAGGCTAGAGACCATCAAAAGTTTAACCAAGAGGTGGATATAGCAGATTCGTGTATCAGCGAAAAGGTACGTACATATACAGGAAGGTACCAGAATGATAACGAGGGAGTTTAAGAAAACCAAGATGGCAACGGCAACGGCAACGTCGGGTAAGCAAAAAGTTTGATGAGAGGAACAATGGCTTTTTACGTGCGTTATAATTCTTTACCGTCCTCTGCAAAACAACAACGTGAAATGATCAAATTCTACGTTGTCTGGAGAACGTGAACGACGACGGCTAGTGTTTTTTATGTTTCTATTTCAAATTTATGGCTGTGTTCCAGATTCAGCATCGTGATAGTTTTGACAGTGGTAAACAAATAAAAATGACTTTGGAGTATCGGGAGATTCGTAGGTCAAATATAAATTCATCTTAAGTCGACGTTGTCCTCAGCGTGTCCATCGTCGTTACTTAAACTCCCTAATATCCTGTATGAAGTCTGTGGATGAATATGTTTTGGGACATCCTTACCCTGCTATCGTATCGTTGTTTGATGTTTGTTTTTTTCGTTTTGTAGGAGGCCGTGGTCTCTTCGGAAGACACTGGACGAGACTTTGAGCATTGTCAGCGCTTGCAGAAGAAAATGAAAGAGTTTGATCAAGACCTAGCAGTAGAGGCTGCCAGAGTAGAGACCATCAACAAACTGGCAGAGAAACTCGTGTCGCAGGGTCACGCTGGATCAGCGGATATCACCAATCGCCAGCAGGCGCTGAACGAGCGCTGGAATCGGCTGCAGGACCGAGCTAGTGAGAGGCGACAGCAGTTAGCTGAGGCGTGCGAGATGCACGCTTTTGACCAGGATTGTAAAGACGTTTCTGATTTGATCAGTGAAAAGGTATCCCGTCCATTACGAAGTGATCAAAAAAAAAAATTGGAAACAGAAATTTAGGAAAATTGCGAGGTTAGGTGGAAAGTTTCGTAAACATAGTGGATCTCTTTGGCTGCTGAAGTTAAAGGAGTTACGTCACGGTTTGCGCATCTTAAAAAGTTTAGCCTAAATTTTTCAAGTTCGTCAGTTGTAATCCGTGTTAATCTTCTCCATCCTTAACCATCCTTGTTTCTTTATGGTTTATTATTACCTCTTTAGTGTTTGTCTATCTTAGCAAACTATTATTTTCAGGTTTCTTTCAATTTAAAGGTAATTTTGTACGCGGCCAAAATAAATTAACTACAGCTCCCTCGTTTTTCAGGCGGTAATACTTTCAAGTGACGACTTTGGACGTGATCTGCCTGGTGTCGAAGCACTCCTGAGGAAGCACGATGACCTGGAACGAGACTTGACCGTTATCGAAAGCCAAATGGAAGCGCTCGAAAGCGAGGCTCGGCGATTAGCTAGGTCCCAGGCTCACATGGTACGCGCCATCCAGGCCAAACAATCAGAAATTATAGAAAACTGGGAAAGGCTAAATGACTTGTTTGATGAAAGGTAAAAGTGTGTTTCTGATTTTAGTTTTTGTTACTGTTACTGTTACTGTTACTGTCACTGTTACTGTTACTGTTATATTGTTGTTGTTGTTGTTGTTGTTGTTGTTGTTGTTGTTGTTGTTGTTGTTGTTGTTGTTGCTGTCGTGATGAAAAGTAAGGCTCTGGTTCTGATAAAACCTTTGTATTTATTAACTAGGAAGGGAAAACTTGAAGCCAACCGACTCCTTCAAATCTTTCTGATGGATTTCCGTGATTTGATGGCGTGGATGACAGATCTAGCCATGAGAATTTCATCCGGGGAACCTGCTAAGAACGTCAGAGAAGCCGAGGCATTGCTTGAGCTGCATACCGAGAGAAAGGTATCATATAAGACTTGAGCTGATGCTGTTGTTGTTTTTCTGGCATGGATGTTTATTCAGGCCCCATTCACACTACGCCGGAGGAATTTGAAAACGAAGGTTTCACTCTGAAAACGCTTCAAATTTTGTCCGGCCACACTACGCCGGAGAAATTTAAAAACGCAACAATCACTGCTCATTTTGGATTTGTGTTTGAGGAAAATGTTGTCAGGAATATTACACAATTATCATAACGTAATCCTTTTCAAAAAGCCCCGTTCTCAAATTGTTTTCCATCGTCACGAAACATCATAAATTCCTTCGGTTTGAAGAGCGTTTTTTGAAAGCTCCGTTTTCGTGACGGATTAGTGTGGACGGTACGCCTAGCCGTAGAAATAAAGCCGCGTTTTTAAATCTCTCCGGCGTAGTGTGAACTTTGCCTTAGTAAAATCTGTCATAAAGCATCAAGCATGCTTTGCGCGAATTACATCGTTTGGACATGGAAAGAAACGAATTCTGGGTCAAGTAATTTCCTTTACATGCGAGTTTTGAAGTGGCTACTGTCCCTAAATTCTAGACATCTAGCAAGATTTTTCACCTTTAAGAGCTGAAGATAAGTTAGAAGTCTCGAAACCCTGTTTAATTTTCCCATACATATATTTGTAAATTCTGAAGGCTTGGACTAATGTTTAAGAATACATCATTGTATGTATTTCAAGCACAGCCATACACTTCAATTGAACGTTTCTTCTGCAATATCATTGGAAAGATATCTTAAGCTTTCAGATTGTAATTATTTCAAAAATGAACTTTTTGCAGATTATTTGAGACAAAAAATCGGATTTCTCTTTGTTAGTCATAAGTCCCAATGATTCTCTTTTTCGTTTCTTAGGGTGTGATCGAGGCCCGCATGGAGTCGTTCAACAGTGCGCATGCGTTTGGTCTCAGTTTAGTGGATCAGGGTCACTTCGCCGCAAAAGAGATTCAGGAGAACTGTGAGGAAATGAATCTAGTCAGGGACGAGCTGATGGAGTCTTGGGAAGAAAAACAGATTGAGTTATCGCAGTCTTATGAGCTGCAGGTGAGTCACAATTGAAAATGTCTAGTCTTCTACGCTGCTTGGGTCATCGCTTGTCATCTCTCGCTCTCAGCGTAAGGCCCGGGCGAGAGAGGTTAAGGGCGGGAGATGATTACTGACATTTCAGGCTACTCGTCATCTAACAGTTCAATTGACGTGGAATGTTGCGGCACGTTTCAAGTAATAGCTGCGAAAGAGACTCAAAGGAAACAAAGGAAGACAAGCAGCAAACAGATAATAAAAACACGAACAAAGGTGGTTAGAATATGGAAAAACCGAGACGGATTGTTACCGCCTGCTACAGACCTTTAGTTATTTAAGTTAAATTTTTCGACATGTTCCCTCAGCGGCAACATAGTTTCTAGCCTGTTCCAGGCTCTCGGTCAGTGGAGACGGTCGAAAAAGCGGGAAGGCGACTGCCCCGCTCGTCGCTGATCCCGCTCGTCGCTGATCCCGCTCGTCGCTGATCCCGCTTGTCGCTGATCCCGCTCGTCGCCTGGCCGCTTTTTCGATCGTCCCCACTGACCGAGAGTCTGGAAGAGGCTACATGGTTCCTTGATGTTGAAGAAATAATCACTATTTTCTATCTATATAATTATTACTTCAAGTGATCTGTATTATGTAGCCTGCGAACGCAGACGTATTTCCGGCTATCAAAGTACGTCTGCGTTCCCAGGCTATGTATTATGCCGTTTTGCTTCTGCACTCTATATGTATTGCACATTAATAGTAACTCTACCGTATATCCGTTGTTTCTGTCTTATAAAACTTCTTTCGAATGTACTTCTGACTGTGGAATTGCGTCTTAAGTCTTCTTTTCACTTGCAAGTATTTATTTGAGACCCCACGTGTGACTTCACTGTTTTAAATCCTCCAACTCTCCTGTGTTTTCTTTCAGCTGTTTCTGCGAGACGCGGATCAAGCCGACGCGTGGATAGCAACAAAGCAAGCGTTCCTGCAAGCAGAGGAATCCAGTGATAGCCTGGACACGGTAGAGTCGCTTCTTAAAAATCAGCTCAATTTCGAAAAATCGCTCACAGCTTACGAGGAGAAGATCAAAGCTTTGCAGCAGACCGCTGATCAGCTGATACTGCAGGAACACATAGACTCCAGTTTGATCAGGAATAGGAGTGAGGAGGTCTTGGAGAACTGGAAACGACTAAAGAAGTTGGCCACTGCAAAGATTGGGGACTTGGGCGAGTCCAGGAAATTGTTCCAGTTTCTCAGGGACGCTGAAGAGGTAAAGGCATTGAGTGGTCACTTTTCTGCATCCAATTTGTGTGGCGCAGGTCTTATTTCGAAGGTAGCCCAGGGCTCACGAAAAGTGCCCTCCAGTCGTCTGGGGCAAGTAGATTTTCCTGTGGAGCAAGTTACTTTTCATGTCCACTTGTCCGACAGAGGCCCAGAAAAGTCATTTGTCAATCAAGTCATTAAAAAAAAAACAAGAAAACACTTGCCTCGGGCAAGCGAAATTTGAGAGTTACTTGTCTGAGGGGCAAGTTCGAATTCAATTTTTTTTCGAGCTCTGTAATTCCAGGAGAAATTCAATAAAAAGAGGTTAATTTCATCTGCATTTGAACAGACGTCCCGCATCTAAGTTCAATTTTTTTTTTGCACGTCACAGATTGAATCGTGGATGAACGAGAAACTCCAAACAGCTTCCGAAGCCTCGTACAGAGAGACATCCAATCTGCTACAGAAACAGCAAAAACATCAAACATTCGAAGCCGAGCTAACTGCGAACAAGGGACAGCTTGACAATGTTCTCCGTGCCGGACAGACGCTGCTCGAGTCCGCGCCCCGATCACGTGAAACCGTGGAAACGAGACTTAAAGATGTCAACGACCTGTGGAGACTTCTGGGTGATATGTCGAGCAATAAAGGTCAGCGGCTTAAGGAAGCCATTCAAAGACAAACGTTTGAGAAGAATGTTGGAGACCTGGAAACATGGATTACGGAAGTGGGAAACACTCTGGCGTCCAAAGATTTCGGACGGGATGTAAAGAGCGCAAATAATCTGATCAAACGGCATCAGCTGCTTGAGGCGGACATAACGTCGCACGAGGAGAGAGTGAACGAGATCTTGATTCAAGCGGCTGAGTTCGTAGAGGCTGATCATTTCCAGAAGGATGAAATTGAAGACAGGGCGAAGGCCGTTGCTGAAAGGTGATGAATGGAGCGTCCATTTCTTAAACACGAAAGACATAAGTATGCGGTTTACGGGAATATAGTCAAATATCGGTTTACCGTATCTCTTTTTAATTCCACTGACCTTTTCTGGACCAGTCAGTTCTAGAGAAGTTGACTCGAGTCCGTCTCTGTCTTGTCTTGAGCAATTGGTACTGATCATTGAAGAAATTTTTTCGGTTATTTCTGTGAATGTAACGCGCATCAAAATTCTATCCAAACAAGTGAAACAGCTCCCCAGGTTTTGCTTTGTCACGTTTTAAATTTGCACTTAATCAAAGAAGTTTAAGTTGTAAAAACACCGAAGAAGAACAAGTGTGGTTAAACTGGGGATTGACAGAGAGGGATTACGAACGGCAAACTTGAAAAAGTTAGGATACCATTTTTCAAGATACGGGATACCAAGACTTCCAGCATATTTCTGAAATAGAGACACTAGAGAATTATCTTCACATTTAGTGTTTTGTTTCGCTTCAGATTTACGCGCCTTTCTGAGCCGGCTGAAGCACGAAGAAACAAACTGCAAGACTCGCTTGCACTTCAGCGGTACCTCGCCAATGTGGAGGAAGAGCTGGCTTGGATACGAGACAAGGAGCCGCTGGTCAAGTCTGACGATCTTGGGCGCACCCTCCTCGGTACGAGACAAAATGAAATATAGATTTTCGCGAACATTCAAACGTTGAGTTCGTAACTTGTTTTTAAACCTTTTTTACTTGTAGGAGTTCAAAATCTCATCAAGAAACAAGAAGCAGTGGACGCAGAAATCACAGCGCATGAGCAGCTGATTAACACCGTCATGTCGACCGCTGACCAGTTAATTGAGCGTGAGCATTATGCCGCGGACGAAATCGAGGCTCGGTGTGCTGACTTGCAGGAGAAATGGGCTGAGCTAACGAGTTTATCAGCAACGCGTCAGCAAAACTTACAGGAATCCCAGAAGGCGCAGCAGGTTAGAAAGAAAACTGTGCAGGACCTGCAGAGAGCATGCGCTTGCGGGCTCTTATCATACTGTCCTGTTGAACTGTAATTTTCTTTAGCTTTTGTTTAATTTTCTTAAGAGTTTAGATTAAAAAGGAAAGAAATAAAAAATAAAGTAATGACAATTCACAGCAAAATTACAAAAGGTACAAGTAAAACAATAGAAACAACTACAAGTAACCAAAAAAAACTGTCTGGGGAAGAATGTTGTATGCACTCAAATCTCTCAAGGGATAACTTCTCATTTTATATATCGTTTCTTTTACTTCCGAATCCCAGATTTAATGTTATCTCAACATTTACGAACTGCGAACATTTCGTTCTTAAACTTGAAATCAACATGGAAAATGTCTTGCAAATAATTTTATGAGGCTGCGATGTAAACGTTATCTTTTGCGCTTTGTTAATGTTGGTGTTGACTTTATTCCCCAGTTCTACACAGAGGTTACTGAGGTGGAGACCTGGATTCGAGAGAAGCTTCCTCGGGTCTCTAGCGATGACTACGGCCGCGACGAGACTAGCGCCCAGTCTCTGTTGCGTAAACACGAGACTCTTGAATTAGAGTTAGACAGTTACAGGGCAAAGGTCAGCGATCTCAAGAATACATGCCATGCGCTGGTAACGGCTGGAAATTTCGACAAGGAGAAGATTCTGCGACGACAAGTAATGATACGCAAGTTATTTTATGTCTTGCATGATTAGATACTAACATCATGATAAAAAAAAGACTGACATCTATCTGCATGATATATCATCTCCAATATATTAGTTTAGGTCATGAAGCCTTCAAACCAATAACACAATGGATTACCTGACATTTCAGGCAAAGTCGAAATCTTGATAGATACACAGGTCGCATAGTTGCTTAAAAGTATCATTCGATTCGTCAATTAAGCATCCTTTATTGATATCGTATAACTGAGTTACAATCTTCACGCTTTAGTTTTTGATCTAGTTTGGCTGACACCGGGTGATGCACCAACGGTAAGATTATTTGAATTAACTCTAGCGCAAAGGCATTTGACACCAAGTTGGACATGGCCACTTTAAAGAGCTCCATCTAAAAAAAACACTAAACAACGAACATTCCGATTTGCATTCGCACTCAGTCATCAACTTGGCAGAGTGACCTCATAGTAATCTTTTCGCTCTCAGTCACTCGCATAATGATTGACTAACAGCTAAGATACCAGTTTTGACTTTGTACTTTCTTTATTTGTTTGTCAGTCGGAGATGGAAACTCGGTTCGGCGACCTAAGCGAGAAATCCTCTCATCGCCGTCAGCGGTTGCTCGATTCCAACCAACTGTTTAACTTTTTCCGAGAAGCCGACGAAGTCGAGTCGTGGATTGCCGAAAAGGAATCGATTGCCACTTCCGACGACTACGGTCGTGATCTCGAGCACGTGGAAACTCTACTGAAGAAGTTTGAGGATTTCACACGTGACTTGGTAATGTCAGGGGAAAGGATTGCCAGTCTTACTGCGCAAGCGCAAACCTTATTAGATGAAGGTCACAGCGAGGGAGATGTAAGTTATCAGTTTTTAGTTTGTCAATTTCTCTGTCTGTCTCTCTGTCTGTCTGTTTGTCTGCCTGTCTCTCTGTTTCTCTGGTTGGTTGGTTGGTTGGGTGGCTGGCTGGCTGGCTGGCTGTCTATTTACCTGTCTGTCTTAAGTCCCGCTCTGACCACTAAGCTGGAGTTATTTCTCGGTAGACCCTCGTTCAACTCCTCACTTATGCTTGTAAATAGCCAACTGGTTGGCCTCCCGCCAGCTGGAATTTTTAAGCCTATTTTGTTCATTGGATATCTTTGTTTTGTTTTTCAGTTTTTTGCTAATTGCCTATGAACTAGCTAGGTGTACATGTAGCTAAACGCATTGACCTCTATAAACAACAATATTTGAATACTTTTTTAAAAAATTGAACAAAACAGAGGTGTTTGTTTTAAGAGCTGTGTTTTTGTTGCAACAGGCAATAGAGAATCGTATGGACGAGGTCTGCACCATGTGGGACACGCTGAAGGAGAGAACCAACTCACGGCTAGAGGCACTAGACCGAGCCAGAGAGATCCACGCCTTCAATCGGAATGTTGAAGAAACTAGGGCCTGGATCCAAGAGAAAGAAGCAGCTCTGATGTTCAGTGACGATGGGGCACGTGACCTGAGTAGTGTCCAGGCCTTACAAAGGAAGCATCAAGGCTTTCAGGTCTGGAAATGTTAATATTTTGAATTTCATTTCATTTACATTGTTTTGATGAAACGTCATAGTTTGCGTTGCTGCGCCATATACACACTGTATAAAGTACAAGAAAAAAACTGAAAACCTAATCGAAAAATGGTTGAGCATTTGTATAAAAATCTGCTTTGTTATGTTCCGTCATCTGTCGTGAGTTTTTCCCAGAATGATAGTTATCCTTAAGTTGGCAGTAATGATAAAAGAAGTAAACATTGCGTGACATGGCTTCATTAACATGGCGTGATTTTAGAGTAACACTAGCGTGACATTTACAACAAAATCGTCACATTTGGTTTTCTTCTTCAGCTGGATCTCAAGGCTCTTGGCGAAAAGGTGGAGTCAATCGCGCGTGAAGCAGAGGACCTCGCCTCAAGGTTCCCTGAGCGACAGGAACATCTGGAGGAACAAAGGGACGAGGTCGTGTCATCATGGCGTCGCCTGCAGGAGAAAGCCAGCAGCAAGAAATCCAACTTGACACAATCTGAAGAGCTGCAAAAGTTTTTGAATAACTTCAGGGATCTCTTGTGAGTATTCGTCTTTTTGGTTTTGAATTTAAGGACGGTGCTTACTAAATACAAAGGTTTTTGCGCAAGGTTAGGACCTTGCGGAAAAAGTAGGTCTTTGCAAGGTCTATCGGAATCCACAAAGAAAAAATAGGGTAGCCGCGCATTTTTCCGAGATAATTAGCCTTGAATTTCAACAAAAATGCTGACATCAGCATTTTTCTGAAAAAAGAAGAAGATATTTCTTCACAACTTTCTTTAGAATTCGCCTTTACATACAGAAAAGCAAACACATTTATAAAGATCTGAAAACTACATGGTGAATGGTAACATAAAAACCATTTTTGGTATGTTTTTAATAACAAAATCGTTGCAACAGCACTTTTAACGTCTCTGACAGCCTTCCTCTGTTTCAGCTAAAATACAGTCTAAATATCTTTTGCTCACAACCAGAAACTAATCACGTGCTGAATAGGCTTGCCACTTCCACTACATAACATAAAATATAGGGATAGCATCGAAAATCCTCGAACACATTGTACATAGCCATGTGATGAAACATTTTGAACATTATAACATACTAACAGATTGTCAGCATGGCTTTAGGTCAAAAAGATCTACAGAACTCCAACTGATACTTACTATTCATGACATTGCAAGCTCTCTACAACAAAACAAATCTATTCATGCTGCTGTGTTAGATTTTTCGAAAGCCTTCGATAAAGTCCCACATCAACGCTTACTAATGAAGCTGGAGCGTCATGGTATCCATGGTAACCTCTTATCCTGGATGGAATCCTTTCTCACTAAGAGGGTTCAAACTGTCATCTGTGAGGGTGCAACATCTACCTCCTCCCCAGTGACTTCAGGTGTACCACAAGGATCAGTACTAGGCCCGCTGTTGTTCCTAACATACATCAACGACTTGCCAAATGGTCTAACCTCTACAGTTAAGCTGTTTGCCGATGACACCCTTTTGTACGGAGTGGTGGTTGAAGACTCAGATTGCGAAAATCTCCAAGACGACCTCAATAAACTAGAAACCTGGCAACATAAGTGGCAGATGCAATTTAACCCTTCTAAATGCAACATCATCTGTATTTCAAATAAGCAATGTCCTCCCCAACGGTCATATTTGTTCTGTGGGTCCAAACTTGAGCAAGTAGATTCTGCATCGTACCTAGGAATTAACAGTAAATTAAGGTGGTCTGACCATATCTCATCTATATCAAGCAAGGCGAGTCGATCCTTGGGGGTGATAAAGAGAAATCTCTGGAACTGCCCCAGGAAAGTACGCGAAACGGCCTACACCAGCATCGTCCGACCCAAATTGGAGTACGCAAGTGCCTCGTGGGACCCACATTACAAAAAAGATATTTCAACCCTGGAGAGAGTTCAAAGGAAAGCTGCTCGTTTTTGCCTTCAAAACTTCAACAACTCAGCAAGCGTGACAGACATGCTATCTGACTTGAAATGGGACACATTAGAAACAAGACGAAAGAAAAACAGACTGACTCTAATGTACAAACTTAGTCATAACTTAATGGACATAACCACAGAAGAACACAATACTAAACAGTGAAAAAAGAACACGCAACAGCCATAGGACGTTTTTAAGTTTTCTTTTTTTCCTAGATCAATGACAGAGTGGAACCTACTGCCCGCTGACTTAGTAAATTGCAAGTCATGATCTGATTTTAAGTTAAATTTAGGAAAACACGTGAAATGAGTAAAGTAAATTGTACTTAAGAATTATTTTTTAATTATCCTTTTTGTCTAGCTTATGCATATGTGCATATATGTTTGGTACAGTTGATGTGGTGTCTTGCGGGACTTTATCAACTAAATAAATGTAGATGTAGATAGGGGTAACCACGCGTTTTTTAAAGTTATTGATCCTTTTTTAAACTTTTTACGGTGCCCGTTACATTTTTTCCTGTCACCTCCCCAGTAAGTAAAACATTTTCGTATCTCGCACTTGTTTTGCGCACGCACTACGCTATCTGCAGGTAGATGTTTACAGTTGGATTTCAGTACAATTTTCGACAGATAACAGCTAGTTTTTCAGCTGGAAGACGTTAACAGACGGTGCATGGTTAGCGATATGCTGCTGTTCTGGTGTTCCTGCTTTAAGTACAGGTTCATTAAACTTGATTTGGTCACAGTAGGAAAATTTTGCTTTTTATTAAATCCATTTTGAAATCACTGGTTATCCTTGCAATCTGATTGGCTCTCAGTGGTGCGATTTATTCACGAATCGCACTATGTTTTGCTCTAAATCGCATCTTTTTCTCAGCCAATGAGACTGGGACAGTAAAACAAAACAACCAATCAGATTTCAAGATTAGTTTAAAGTAATCAATAAAATTCCAGGAAAATGAAAGGCAAAAAGCCGTTGTGTGGAGAATTTTGCAACTACTATTGCCAAAACTTCGTTGTTATTGCAGCTTTTTTCCAAAAAAAATTGACGAATTTAATTAATTACAGTTTCTGAATGACGATTATGAGCTCCTTCAGGCTGAAGACCTACTTTAATGGAAGTTTCCAACTTTCAGTGTCCATTTTGACGAATATTTTGGCGACTTTTCTTCAACATCTGCTCAAGATCCGTATGATATCAAGTCCAGTAAAACAAAAACAAACGAAAACACACAACAACAAATTCAAAGCCATCTCAAGAAGGTAGATGTTTCCAGGTTTCCGGTAGTTTCAAACGAAGCAACAAAAGAACTCAACTCTGTCGCTGTGAATAAACATAGTCAAAATAAGCCACACTGCACAAAATAGTGAATGAACGAACGTCTTACGAAGCCGGTGCCAGTCCCGCCATCTTGGAAATATCTTAAAACAAATGGCGCCGCAAGAACTTGACAAGGTCCTGAGTATTGAGTCCTACGCCGAGGTCACAAAAAGAAACGGAGATGATAACGAGCTGGACTCCCTTAAAATCATGCCATTAAACGGTATTTAAAAGAAAAAAAACGTACTATCCACTGGGCATCGTGCACTCGAGGGAGTTTCACAACTCAAAAGAAATCGATTGCAGAATTACACAGGATATGCACCTTCAAATTCCTTCTCCAAAGACAATGAAAAGTCTCAGCCTCAACCACAGAAGAAAGGAAGGCCTTCCATCACTGATTCAGGCGTCGAGAACTGAACTTTTGTACCTGAAGTAGACTATTTTCGTTCTGATTTCAGAACTGCTTGTTTCTTTGTCATGCTCGAATGAGCTTTCGTCACATGACATTGTTTTGCATACTAAATGAGACGTAAAGGCGTTTCCGGTTCCGCTTTTTTTAACAAACCGGCTACTGGAACAATACACCAAAAATCTAAAATTTAAGGCGATGAAATTGTGCGATTTCAAAATGGATCTAATAAAGTGGCAATTGAACTTCGGGTGGTGCAATTTTGGTCTGAAATCATACTTGTGATTTCAAATCGAACTCGCGCTGCGCGCTCGTTCGATTTTGAAATCACTCGTATGATTTAAGACCAAATTGCACTCCACTCAGTTCAATTACCATTATTAATTAAGGTGGCCGAACACAGTTTTCAAGAGCCTATGCCTAATTCACCATTACTTTTAAGCTATTTATTCTTTGGCGCCCGTTTTTTGCGAGAGTCAAGGTTAACCACAGAAGGGTTTATTGTCGCATTTTGGCTAAGGTGTGTGCTGTTGCCATGGCAACGGGGCTGGTTAAAAACAAGGTTTAAAAAATGTTTTTTGTTTGTTAAAAAAAAATCCAGTCGTTAGTTTTTTTTCATTATTTGCCCACTACGAATTGACATTAAATCCCTTCTGTCAACACTGTTCTAATAAAATTTTGACATAGGCGATTTTCGTAATTCGCCGTAAATCGTTTTCACTGCGTGTTCTGTATTATTAAAAATTCCCTATGTCAAAATTAAGATTTTTTGTAATAGATCATTCACGTGGTTTCTGAACTATTTTTTTGCCAAATTTCTTGAAATTCTAACGACTGAATCGTCAGAAATCGGCACGTTTCTGCAAAAGCAATCGGTCTCAATTTTTCCAGCAGCTGCGCATGCGCTGCATTTAACTGGGTTCTTTCGGTAACAAAGAAAAAGCTGAGAATTGCTGGGTTCTTTGCGTCGTTACCTTTTCTAACATATCTTTGAAATAAAAGACTAAAGCCATCAATACACTGCGTTCAATAATAGAGAAAAATAGCACAGATAGTGCGGGTGTTGAGTAAATAAAATGATCGCTCTATTGACGGCATGTTTGTTTTTGCAATCCTTGTGCGCGCGCTGAATTGCATCAGCAAAAGCGCGCGCGAAAACTGTGTTCGGCCACCTTAAGTCGTGTAATTGGCAGCGTAGTTGATGGCGTCATGTCAACCCAGCGCGCGCGTGGCGCTTAAACCATGCCTTGCGTGATGCGCAGAACGTGTGCGCACTAACAAAAGTAGGCACCGTCCTCCTTCCGAGATGTCGCCGAAGCTACTTCGGCGAGATTTCGGGTGGGTATCGTCGAGCTGTGGTTTTTAGATACCACGACGATGTGGCGCCAAAGTCTGACGGTGGGGTCACAGACGTGAGCGTATTTTAACTCAGTTTAGGACTTAAAGGAGCTCAGCCACGGTATTTTGAGTTATGTTGGCCACATACAAAATTACCTTTAAATGGTAGGAAACCTGAAAATAACAGTTTAATAAGATAGAGAAACACCAAAGAGATAATGATAAACCATAAAGGAACAAGGATGGCTGAGGATGGAGAAGATTCACACGGATTACAAACGACGAATTTGAAAAATTGAGGCTAAACTTTTCAATATGCGCAAACCGTGACTGAGCCCCTTTAAAGGAGCTACGTCACTTTGGATGACCCCGAAAAATTGTTAATTGCATTACTGCGGATGTGACTTTTTCCGAAGTGCTGTTTCAATTTTCTGTCGTTGCCTCACATGCGTTTTGAAGGCGGTGATTTAAAGGATCCCATTCACGGCATTTTGAGTTATTTTGGCCACGTACAAAATTACCTTTAAAATTGAAGAAAACCTAAAAATGTGAGTTTACCAAGACAGAAAAACACCAGAGATATAATTTTTAACCATAAAGAAACAAGGTTGGTTAAGGATGGAGAAGATTGACACGGATTACAAACGACGAACTTGAGAAATGAACGCTTCAGGACGTGCAAACCTGAAACCGATTGTTTTATTTTTGTAGGTCGTGGATTAATCACATGTCATCTGTCATCACCGATGACGAACAACCTGATGACGTCACGAGTGCAGAAGGTTTTCTAACACGTCACGAGGAACACAAAGCAGAGATAGACACGCGGCAAAAGAGCGTCAACGAGTTCTACGAAGCCGCTGATACCCTCATTGCGGACGGTCATTCTGCATCCGCTGATGTCAAGGAGAAAAAGCAGCGGTTGCACACAGCGTGGCTAGCTTTGCAAGCAACGTGGAGTGAAAAAGGTGATGAGTTAGAACAAGCTAAGGAGGTGCAAGTGTTTAAACGGGATGCTGACCAATTAGAAGCCTGGCTGAATGCACGTGACCTTGATCAGGAGTCCGGTGACGTAGGCGATTCGTTGGATGCGGTGGAAGAATTACTGAAGAAACACGAGGAGTTTGAGAACATGCTCCTTGCTCAAGAGATGAAATTATTGGGAATTACAAAACTGACGCAGCAGGAGCAAGGAATAAATAAACAGAGGGAGGAAGAGAATGAGCTGAGAGAAGAAGAAGAGAGAAGAAACAGAGAGGAGGAGGAAGAAAGGCTAGAAGAGGAACTCAGGGAAAGAAAAAGACTGGAGGAGATAAGGCAAAAACAAGAGGATGAAAGGAAGGAAAGAGAAAGAAAACAATGGGAGGAAAGAGAAAAGATAAGGGCCAAGGAAGAAAAGACAAGAGCGGAAGCAAAAGCGAAGCAAGAGGAGAACAGGAAACGGCAGGAAGCCGAAAGACAGCAGGTCATGTTAGAAGAACAAAGGAGGCGAGAAGAACAGAAAAATACACGTGAAATCTACGACAGAAATAAAAATGGCGTCACTTCCGCCAGCAGTCCTCGGGATCAGCGGAAGGCCTCGGTGTCGTCAACTTTAGAAGGTATCTTGCAGCGCAAACAGGAACTTGAATCTGGTGGGAAAAGGGCGCATGTCCGCGCATGGAAGACGCTGTACGCGGTGTTACGCGGGCACCAACTTTTCTTTTACCGCGAGAAGAAGGACGCGCAAAGTACAAACTACGCGGCTCCTCCTATTGACTTGAAAGATGGCTTTTGCGAAGACGCCAGTGATGTCGCCAGACGAAAGAACGCTTTCAGAGTGCTTTGTGACGACGATTCCGATTTTCTCTTTGTTGCCAAAGATCCTTCTGATCTAAAGCGCTGGATGGGAAACATTTGTGAGGCCGCTGGCCAAACTGATCTCCCCAGTCCACCTCCTCCACCTCAGGCTGCACGGTTACCGAGCCCGAAGACGTCACCGCGCACGCCTCGCGAGGAAACTGGCGGCACTCCTAAGCTAGCAAAGCCTTACGGGCGAACTCCGAAACCTCTTATCACCGTCACGAGTTTTGATGATGACGAGGATGTCCTTATTGATCCCCCTCCCCCTCCCCCTGTTAATATCCCCCCTCCGTCAATTCCGTCGGACTTTTCAAACGATGACCTTTTGGAAAGTGATCTTGAAGATGAAAATAACTTAGTCGCGGATAGTGGTAGTCTTCCATTGGTGCCTGACAGCCCCCCAGCAGTACCTCCCCCGGATTTTGCCGACTTCGATGACCCTTGCGATAGTGACGACCTCCCTGTTTTGCCAACATCGCCGCCTCCGGAATTCCTTTCTGATGACGAAAATGGCTTTGACAATGACATGGAGGATTCCTCTTTTGCCTATGTCCCTACAGCATTTGATCACCCCATCCCTCCCCCCAGGAGCAAAACTAAACCGACTCCTCCCCCTGTGGCGCCCAAACCGGAGGGGCGTCTACGATCAGACTCCGGGGAATCTTTAGACTCGGCGGGAAAAGGTCCCAAACCACCGGTCAAACCCAAACCCACGGTAGACAGAGCAAATCTAGCTGGTCAGCGGTCAACGGATAGTAGACATGCGCAAGGTACAGAAAAGTTGCGGTCAGCGGTGGACAGTCCAGAGTCTGCGCATGACGACAAGAGACACGAGAAGAGGAAAGGCGTTTTAGGGAATATTTTCAAAAAGAAAAAGTAAATGAATATCTGATATTACAATGCAGTACTGTAGTTAGTAATAGTAAATTTAAATTGCTCGTGTATATTTTAACATCATTTTTTGGAAAGTATTTTTAAACAACTTTTGTAGCCGAAATTGTAAATACGCACGTTTTAGGTACAGAATATTTAAAGATAGAACTTTTTACTATTTAACAACAAAGACTATGTTTATACAACTGTGTAGTTATAAATAAAGGTATGAACTAGAAAACATGATCCCATTTTTTCACAGATGGTTATTTTTTTTTTAAATTTAACTGAAAACCAACATATTGTTTCCCAGGATACTACTTCCACGACTTTTCCTCGCACGTCCCTGTTTTTCAGAGCGTAATTTTGTATAGACAGGACTCTAAAAATGACCATTAGAAAATCGCCTTGATGCACCAAGGAAGCAAGGAATGATATTTGTTTGTCTGTTGGTTTTTTCCTTTATTTCGTAGTACTAAATCTCAACATCGCTATAACCAGTTTCCCTCTTCTCACCCCTAGAGCGGGAAAGAGACCCTAGGATGGAAGTTTTATAAATACGTTCATTACATCTCCATATAGAACTCTCAATGACCCAGTTTTCGCAACATATGTAACTATGCTAAAACTATGATATTGGGAGAACTGAGGCGCCAAACAACCACTTCGTTATTACAAATTTCAGTCAATAATTTTTGCCATGCCCGTTTAGTCTGACAACGTTGTCAATGCGACTAACCCTATGGAGTACACAGCCTTTTGTTTCATCGAGAGAGACACATGGGTTATTGACCAAGTGTGAGGACAAGATGGTCAATAAAGGATTTGTTATGTGGCTTTCAGGGAAATTTTTCTTGCGGGACACGGCGGGTAGTCCCGAGCGGGCAAGATAGCTCCATCTTGCCCGCTCGGGTAGCCAATCACAGCGCAGGATTTGATTCATCTTGCCCGTTCACGGAGCTAGCCATATAATAAAGTCATATAATATTGAATAACGTGTTTTGATAACTACTCAAAATGTCAGTTGAGATCGCTGAAAAGAACAAATAACATTTCTTCACTGAAAGAATCTGGCGATTAAATAATTAGTTAAATTTATCACACTATTCATAGCATATCGTTTAATTTATATTACTCATATGGTTTGTTAGGCGCATTTGATCATATTCACATGTTAATTTGCGCCTTAGAAATATTAAATATTATTATTTATTTATTCTCTGAGGGGGGGTTCAATGGACTCTGGCTATCGGGTAAGCGCCATATTATTTATTGAAGGGACCTCTATGTAGAAAACATGTTCACAGTTCAAGAAAAGTTCCGTTTGTTAAGTTCCTTTAGTCAATGATATTTCCTCTCACCATTGCTGTATCATGACCATGTATCACGTGACTTTGTATCACGTGTATCGAGTGACATTTCCCATTGGTTACACCTGGCTGGACTTGGTCTGTTCAATCATATCTTGAAGCTTCGTTATTGCTTGCTGAAGTCTGTTTGTGAAAAGGTCAAGGAGAGTACACGATTAATCTGTTCTAACAACGCTAACTATTACATTTCCCATGCTAACCTGAGACCACGAAGACCGAAAGTGGCGTTGAATTTTTACTTTTGACCGCCGTGAGCGTTTTCCCGCCCTTAGCAGCGGTTACATGTTTTCCCGCCCTTGACAGGTTCATGGCACTAGTTGTATGTTTTTGCTTCATGTTCTGATTGGTGCATTGCACCTCACTGCTGATTGGCCACATATGATTACTCTGGTCAACTCGTTCCCAGGGTCTCTCATCCTATCTTCTCCTTGAGAGATCCTGGGAACGAGGTTGTGCTCTGGTTTAGTTTTGGTTTTACCACAATGAAATAAGAGCACTAGCTAGAGCAAGGAATATAAAGGATATCAGCTTCATCAAAATCTTCAACTTCCACAACTGCTTCCAACCTCCCCTCCAGTTCACTTAGTTTATCCAGGAGCTTTTCATAATCCTCTGCCTGTTCTTCAAAGATTTCGTCTTCTGATGACTTGAGAGGCTGAGAGGCCGCATCCTAACGGAATAACTGAAATCAGCTGACATGTTTTCAAATAAATACTTTGGAGCCATCTAAAACTTCCCAAAAAAGTTCCCAAACATTGTTATTTGGATCACTCTTGCGAGAAAATTGTCTTTACTGCGCCTTTCAATGACATGCGGACTCTAAAATTCAAAGCTCAACCGACAAATGCGTTTTTCGCCACCGTCAATCAAATGTTAGGAGGCTCCTCCCGGCTTCCGACAACCACCGAGCGCGCAGTAATCAAATCAAATCGTTGAGCACAGTTCAGACAACATAGTCGGAAGCTGGGAGGAGCCGCCGAACATTTGATTGACGGTAGCGAACGACGCATTTGTCGGTTGAGCTTTGTTATTGAAAGGCGCAGTAAGGATTTCCGACATCTCCTCACGGCAAAAAGAATGGATTGCAATTGATTAAATCGTACAGATTAAGTACTATGTTGAAAAATCTACAGCCATTAAGACTCACCGAATTCTCTTTGATGTCGTGAACTTGAGATTCCATTTGACTGTGATCTAGATCAGGCTTGGGAATATCATGTTTATTGCACAGGTCTGATACGAGGTTCTGAAAAAGAGAAATTACAGTGAAATGGCAGATTCACATTGAGTAATAAGTCTAGGAAACTTCGGGGTTTAGCTCCTAACCATCTTGCGATTCTAGTTTCAATCTTACCGGCTTCACATTATCAACTGCGTCGAAAGGGAAACGGAAATTTTACGTGTATTATATTAAATTGACATCTTGACATCTCCAACACTTACTCTGCAAGTTTTAGCCTCTGTCTCTAGTAATGCCTTCACAAGACTGTCATCACCGATTCTGTTTAGAATATGAAAAAGATAATGAAAACGAGTTGTGTTTATGAATTAATAGTTATAAAATGTAGGTAAAGTCTGCATACGAGCCAAGTGGCTCATCAGGTCAGCGCTTATCCCGGTTTCAGTAGCATGAAGCGACTAGGAGTATTTCTACTCCCCTCTGGATGGGGTGGAGAGAGACACTGTGAGAGTAAAGTGTCTTCCCAAGAACACAAAACAATGTCCCCAGCCAGGGCTCCAATCCGAACCTCTTGATCCTGAAGCAAGCGCACTAACCATGAGGCCACCGCCCCTCCACAAAACGTGGAGAAATACAAACTCTGTTCAAAACCGTACTAATCTCTATGCATGCTATTAAACGACAAGGGCAATAACTCGTTTTACCTGTTTATTTGTTCCTGAAGTACTTGAATCACAGCGGATGCCTTCTCTACAGTAACCACAGCTAACGAGAGACGATAAGATAAGCTTACAAGAACGTTCGAAGTACAAGCTAACTACAAGCAGTCTTGAGCTAGAGAAAGAAAACGCCACATCATCTACCTATGTAAATACTCGATGACTTGCGTAAAAATTGGAGAATATTCAAATACGATAAAGACACATGATGGTTACCACTCAAATGAGAGCGAAGATTTCGACTCCAGCCAACTCTCAGCTGAAACTTGCCGTTATTTAGGCGGCAAGAAAGCGAGAAAGTTAAAACCTTACCTGTAAGACGATCCTTTTCGCCAATCTCTGCTTCTAGCTCTGCGCTCTCTTGTTGTGCTTTCTCCAACGACTTCTTATCTTCCGCAAGTTCCTTTAACAACCGTTCAAGTTTTTCTTGACTTTTAATTCCCTCTTGATTTAGTGCGTCTCTTTCCTCTTTTAACCGTTTAGCTTGTTTGAAATTTTTTTCTAAACAGCAAAAGTAAACTTAGTTAAAGGCGATACCTCCGTGAAATGAAAAGCTTTTAGTTAAATTTGACACGTGATTGCCTTGCTTTTGCGTTTCCAGAGCTTCACAAAAACACGCAAAACGCGATGTTCTGGCTAGGACCAATCACAAAGCAGCACGAAACAAAACAGTCGTGATCTTCGTTAAGGTTACGTGAGTTTTCCGGCGCTTTGCGCTGGTAACATGTTCTTCCGCGCTTGACCCTGTCACGATTTTATCGCTTCCCGCGCTTTTACGCAGTTACATCTTTTCCCGCGCCAAGCACCAGCGATGTGTTTTCGCCTTGAGTTCTGATTGGTTCATTGCATTTCCGCTGTAACTATTTTTTAATTTTCCGTTTTGAGAAGTCTTCCTCCATTTAACCTTCACTTTACGTTCATATTGATTACCTTTCTTTGCTATTTCCTTGGCTGCGTCCAGATCAGATATCTGAGACTCGACCTCACTCAAAGTTTTTCTGAGTGTCGCCACGCCTCTTTGTCCCAGCTGGATCTTGTTTGATAGGCTCGTGATTTTCTGGGACACTTCCTTCTGCTTAACATGAAGACTAAGTGAAGGGATAGAGCGATTTTCAATTGAGTCTCGTAAAACCAAAACCAAAACAACTCAGCTAATCTGAAACCGTATATTAAAACCAAAAGCAAAGTAGTTGCCTGATTTCTTCCGACACCCAATTTAAAACCTCTAAGGACTATTTCCACTATAAATTAAAATATTTAGCTGGTTTTCACACGGGTCCTCTATCCTGGCGGAATTGCAATTTGGAAATGTTGGTTTTTGTGGAGGGAGGAAAACCGGAGAACCCGGAGAAAAACCCTCGGAGCAAGGCGAAAACCAACAACAACTCAACCCACATATGGCACCGGGGTGGCATCCAACCTGGGCCACATTGGTGGGAGGCGAGCACTCTCACTACTGCGCCATCCTTGCTCTCCGCGATTTAAATTAGGTAAGTCATTATTCTGAATGATTCAGAGTTCTAATGCCTGAGTTGAAAGAATTTTTGTTGCCTTTTTGATACCTCATATCTCCTTTCATCATAGCTTGCCTTTTTTGTCGCAACTCAACGATAATGGTTAACGTTTTGAAACATGAAGGAACGAAACACCCGTTGATCATCGTATACCTTACTGTGAACAACAACTTTCCAAGATGGAGAGGTATCGTAAATTTATCAACGAACCTTGCTAGTTTAGAGTCTGCGTTGAAAGTGAAATGCTTCATGTTTAGAAATTCTTGAGCAGACTGTTGTTGTTCTTCTAGCCATTTGATTGTCTGTTCAGATTTCTCCAGCTCATCAGAGACAGATGAAACAACGCCCGCCAACCTACAAAATGAAACAACAGAAGTGGTTTGTTTTCTCGTTTCTCTAAGGCCCCGTTCACACAACGCCGGAGGAATTTTAAACCGGAGGTTTCACGCTCAAAATGCATCAAATGTTTTCCGTCCACGGTACGCTGAAGGAATTTAAATACGCAACAATCACCGGTCATTTTGGATTTGAGTTTGAGGAAAACTCGGTCAGGGAAATCACGTGATTATCGTGACGTCATCGTTTTCGACAAGATCCGTTTTCAAAATGTTTTCCGTCCACACGAAAACGCAAAGTCGGAGTTTTCAAATTGCTCCGGTTTGAAGAGCGTTTTCGAAAAGCTCCATTTTCGTGACGGATTAGTGTAGATGGTAGGTCTAACCGTAGAAATAAAGCTGCGTTTTCAAATTTCTCCGGCGCAGTGTGGACGCTGCCTCAGACCACTGCCAAAAAACAGTACTTTTAAACAAAAAATTCGAGACTCACTCTTGTTCTCTTTTGTACTTCTCCTCTGTTTGGTCATCAAACTCTTTCTGGCTAAGCGATAACAACTTCTAAAAGGACCAAAGCAACAGTGCGATTTATTTTAGAGTAGTTTCCAACTGAGAGGCGTAAAACCAAAACCACTTACAACTCTAACCAACCACAAAAGACACAAAAATCCATTGGACCAATCAAACTCAAAGTAAATACACGCAGTTGATGCGAAGCGCGGGAAAACGTGTTCGAGCAAACCACCATTGGTTTTGGTTTTACTTTCTGATCAGATGAAAAAGTGGCGTTAATTTTTTAAGCCAATCGTGTAGCGTAGTAATGAATTGGAGAGCTCCTAAATGGTTTGATTGGTCGAGAAATGACACAAACCCATTCGGAGGAGTCTAACACAATGTTGAAAATGCCTTTGAGTTCAGGACAATTCATCACGCAATTTATTAACTCACAAATTCCTCCTGTAAGGACTTCTCTCTTCTTTCTATTTCTTGTTGTTGTTTATCAAGAGCTTCCTGTTGAGGACCGAATTCCGTCTTGACAGACTCAATCTTGTTTTCTTCCTCTTTTATGGCGTTCGTAAACTCCGTTTCTTCCTCTCTTAACTTGGCAAGCTTTGCTTCTAATGCTGAAATTTCTCCCTGCAAGTAAAACAGTAGGGATAGAGAAGTAATACATCAAAAACGAAAGACTGTGTTTGACCATATTTCCAAACACCGAGAAGAGAGTTGAAAATACGATGCGCAGCGGAGTATTTTGACGAACTTCGAAAAGTTTGCAAATGTGGTCAAACACGGTCTTTCGTGTTTGATGTATCATATAATTATTCAAGTGAGTTGATTTCACCTGCAGAAATCCTCTCTGAAGCATAAGCTCTTCCTTTCTTGTCTGGAATTCCTCTGTTTTTTGCAAAATCTCGTTGCTTAATTCCTTATTTTCAGCTTCCATATGTTCCTTGTCAAGTTTCAAGTGATCCATAGTTCTTTCTAACCTCTGTCGATCAGAATTCAAACGTTGCTTTTCCTTCGTACTCCAGGTAGAGCTAATTTCTTTGTGACTCGCAAGACACTCTTGTTGTTCTTCTCGTACTTCTTGGAGAGTTGTCTGGCTCTGTCTGTAGATATCAGCCTCTTTTTGTGCTATTTCGGCTCTCAGCTTCAATGCTCTCTCAACCTTTCGAAAAACAAGTTCGATTCAACTTTTAACATTTCAAAGGGAAGAGGTGGAATAGATAAAGAAAGGCAAGAGGGAAGGATGAAAAAAAAAGGCAGGAAGACGAAGGTATACGTCTGAAACACACATATGTAATCGTATATAGCGCAGTTACTCCACCATGTAGGCCTTACTGCTAAGATAATCCCCCTCAAGTTATTTTTAGACAGTTACCACGCGCGTTGCATGGATGTTTTCTTGGACGATGAAAATGCTCATAAAGCCGCTTGGACTGTTCATGTGAGCAAACTCGGCGTCACGTGATTGGCTATTTCTAGACCCCCCTATTTTGGTGGAGCCATGATGCGTACCTATGGCATGGAAAAACAAGACTAATAGGACACCAAAGGATACAAAAAAAGGTACGTGATGTACGATTAAGTATTTACCGAACCCAAATTCGGCCATATCAGGCTCACTGGCCTGATTTCACGGGACAACACGTCCGTGCTAGTAGACGCTGCTTCAGATTGGCTAAATCCGAATTGGGGTGTGGTGAATTATTTTATTAAGACCAATAACTGTATGCTATTGTACCTTGTTATCTTGAGCTGGTAATCTATATCTTGCACATTCCAGCTCTGCTTTAAGTTGTTCCATTCTGTCACTTATCTCTTCAGCAAGGTCGTAGTTCTCACTGGCTAAGGCTAGGCTTTCCTCCACTTGAAGTTCCTTAAATTGTTGTTCCTTTAAACTCTCTACATTGTGTGATCCTGTGTACATCTGTAACAAGTCTTCCTCAAGGATACTAAGACACCTTTTGTCTTCACTTCATTGAACAAAAAAAAATTATAAAATCCCCGTTAAGTTCATTTGAAATGCACTTTGTATTTTGTCTTTCTCTCTAGTTAAAGCTCCACAAATGGACACTTCTCATGACTGACATTCACATTTTTCATGACCGAATGGGGGAATAAGGCTTGTTGTTGTTTTTTTTTTTCTGTTGTTGTAGAAAAACACACTTCTTAATGGACATTCAATCAGTCCTGGTCAACCAAGAACAGTAAATTTTGAATCTAACACAAGCAGCCCCTCTCCTAAAAGGCATTTTATTCTGTTCCCAGGAGTGTCCATTTGTGAGAAGCTAGACAATAAAGAGGTTTGACTAACTGCTGGACTAATAATAAAAATGGTTATCTTCACCCATTGAGTTCTCTGTCATACCTTTCCATGCCGAACAACTCAATAAGAGGGGGTGAGGCAGCTTTATCCAAAATTGCTTCTCCTGGTCCTGGCTTTAACCCTCTGTTACAGAGTCTAACTCGCAAAACCACTCCCTTACACAGGCTCACCTTCCTCCTCCCCCTCCCCCCCCCCCCCCCCACCACCACAAACACACACACGCAAACCCTCCTAACCCTATGTTACATAGAGTCACTAACTCAACCACTTCCTTATGCAGGCTCACCTTACCCCCACACCCACACAACCTCAGT
This sequence comes from Orbicella faveolata, assembly GCF_042242905.1. Taxonomy (NCBI): domain Eukaryota; kingdom Metazoa; phylum Cnidaria; class Anthozoa; order Scleractinia; family Merulinidae; genus Orbicella; species Orbicella faveolata. Next base: position 2,755,124 of record NW_028301542.1, on the reverse strand, counting down.
CTGTCCCTACCCTACACATAATATCTCTTCCCCTCCCCTGCATTGCTTCTCTTTCACTTTAGGTTTACCCCTCACAAAGAGTCACGTTACCTTAACATTGTAAGTTGTGATTTCAAGTGCTGCAAAGCAATTCTCAGTTTCACTGAAGCTCCATGCAATGAATGCACACTTTCTGGCGACAGGTCAAGATTGCACCTTTCCAGATCACTAGCAGAATTTACATCACCTGTCACCTGTTTTAGCCCTGGGGTGGCTTGCTCACTAGAACCAGGTTGACATGTACTGTTGGGAGCACTGCTCAACATTGAATAGCTAGTCACTGCAAAGCTGTCATTCATGTTCACATTAAGAATCTCAGGAGGATTCTCGATTGAATCCAAAAACATCTCACTTTCTTCAATGTCCTCAGTTCCTTCTAATCTCTCGAGGGATTTTTCTAGTTTGGTCATTTCAGCGGCAGCTTCCAACTGGCCATCTGTCAAATCACCGTGAAGATTAACATTCTGACTTTGATCTAAAATCTTTAAATGCACATCGTCTTTTAAGGGTTCTTCCTTGGAAATTCCTGTCAGTGTGCCATTGCCTGTTTGAGCTGTCACATCTTCAAACAAATTTTCATCTGATGAAGAGGGAGTTCCAATAGAATACAGTGGTGTTGGAGTTTTTGGATTAGGTCCTTCAGCTCTTGCATTATTTTCTGCATTTGTTGCATCTAAATCACAAGTTAAAACCTTATAATAAGTTACTGTACATTACAAATCAGGGATATCCAGTGATCAGACATGACTGTTATCTCATCAATACCAATAATAATTATTGTTGAATAGTGCAAAGATGAAACTTGCAAAAAAGGCGAGGATTGCGGCACTACTGACATCACACCCCCCTCCTCCATCACCACTCTATTCTTCTCTCACTTCTCTTCTTGCTGCTCCCAACTAACTGAATGCCTGAAAGAGCCCCTCAGGTTTAAAATGCTGTTGACCGTTGCTGTTGTCATTGTTGTTGTTTAGTCCATCTATTTCTTATTTATCAATGTATACTTCAAAGCTCAAAATTCCTTGATCTTTTCTTTTACTCAGGAACCATGTCAACTGCAGCTAAAAGCTTTAATCTGTTACTCTAATGCTTCAGCATGTAATGCCCCCATCTGTATAATGACAGTGTTCACTTATTGACATTGTAATCAGAACATACCTTTGTGTGTTTCAGCTCTTCCTTGTTCCACAGGATCACAAACTTTCTCCTCAATTGCAACCACATCATCATTTTGTTCACTAGTGTCCCTTAATTAATAATCAAAACAATATCCAACAAAAAAGAAGATATCAATTTACAAAGACACATTCAACAATCAATAAACCGCTGCTGGCCATCCAAGTCAAAAATATTTAAGTTAATATAAACAAAAATTTGAATTAATTAACTATGCTTACCCTTTACTGTCAGGTTGTCTAGCATATCCAGGTCTGACCATATGCCGAGTTTTTTTCTTCTTTGTAGTTGATTGTCCAACTTGTTGTGGAATAGGTGATGGCTGTATAGGTTCAGGTAACAATTCCATTTCTGGTCTCGCTGTAATATCATAGAGAAAGGTCATTTTAAGTCTGTTTTCAAGCCTAGGGTAGAACCAGGCCAGTACTAATAAAATGACAGCTTCCATGATATAAAGTGGCTAGGAATATTGCTACTCACTCTAAATGGAATTCTTGGGTTCACCCCAAGTAATAAAACTTTGCTGAAATCTTCTGCCAAGCCCCCCTCCACCCTCCCCCCACCCCCTTACAAAACAATGAAGAACTCTCATGAACTAGTCATGAAGTGTTCCCAAGTCAAACTCGGTGCAACTCACCTCATTTGCTTTCTATCTTCTCGTATCCAACACGTGCTTGTGGAATAATTGTTAACTATTACACTATAAGTTGTTGTGTGTATACCTAGCTGTTATAAATATACTTTGTAATGTGGGCATTTGAATACTTTACCGAGGACTGCCGCAAAGCCTTGTATGTTTTCAGTGTCTATTTCTGTTAAACTGCTCTGTTTTTGAGGTTCTTTGGTAACAGGAGTAACGTCAGTGTGCCTCATCAAACTTAGGTTGTCACTCGCTGCTCCATAACTAGCTGTTACGGTCATGCCACTAAATAAAGAGGCACCAGCATCACTGTCCTCTGTCCTCTCCCTCTGAAATAAATTTTTCCAAAAAAAAAAGTGAATCCTTAGTATAAAGCTTAACAAACATACCTGAGGGGATCCATCAATAAAAGCTGGGTAAATAAATTTAAACCCAATTCAATCGGTCTGAGCTCCACTGAATTCGATTAATCGATTTTTGTTGTCAATAAAGGGTCTTAATTTAGCGATTTCAAGTGATTTTAATCCACCGTGCACAGTGTCTTAGGTTTTTAAACCAAACAAAGATCCAACTTTTTATTTCACTGCAACAACTTTTAAGTAAAATTAATACCATCGTTTTTCATTTAACCATTATTTTAGTTCTTCTTTGTACATCAAAAAGAAGATCTGGCCATTACCTAGTAATAAATATATAAAATCCAAGCAAAGCGAATCACTATGTAAGATAACGCGGAAGTGAAGTCTTAGTAGAATTGCTTCATAACTATCTAGAAAGCAAACGTATTTACACACCGAAGTAATCGGTAAACCATCTCCAGAAACTTGAGATTTTTTATCTCGGGAAGATGAAGGTCTCAGCTTCCGTGAACGAAAGAACAACGACATGTCTTACTTAAAATGTCTCAGTTTCATCGAGTTGATCCGCCATATTGAGTTATTAAATTCGCGCCTGCGATGTTCGACCGCTTTCACGACGTTTACTAGTGCCAGTACTCTACCAAACCGTGCATAGTGACCTGTGTCTTAGCGCGGAGACAGTAAATTTCTCCCAGTAAATTTCTACACTACCAACGTCAAATTACATGCAAGCAATTATACAAAATTCTTCATTCCCCTATCCCGTCTTTAAGTGGTCCTGGGATAACAAGCTTCCCTCGCCATGCGCTTGTATTTACTTTTTACCCTTTTAGTAACCCCCTCCCCTCCCCCCGTCCGTCCCTGGGGTTGTCATACACTGTACATCTATTTATATATCTGACTTTCGTCTCTTCTAGACTTAAAGGTTTTAGTTTTCTTTGTCTTGTCTTGTGTGATTATTTTTTTACTAGACACATTTTCTTGATGTGTTTTTGTTTGCATTCGGCCAGCCATAACAGATGATATCTAAGGTTCTATGTTCTCTTGTTTAAACAAGGCAGGTAAAATTTGACTTAGGCTCCATCGACAAACATCTTAATTCAACAAGATGATACATGACAAAAAAATAACGCTTTACCTCTTTTTTATTATTTTCCAACCATTAACGTTGCCACCGTGTTTTGTCCACATAAATGCAACCGGTTCAACAGAGACAAAAACCGCTATTCAAAGCTTCATTTCATTTGAATAATCTGCATTGAGAATGTCCCTATAGAATTTTCAAATCTTCGACTCCTTTAATTTGTTTTTGACAGTGTTTTTGACCCAGGCGGCGTTTTGTAAACTTTTTTTATTTTTCAGCTACGTTTTATAATGTGCTTGTGTTTGCGTTTTGTTATTGCCCAACCGGTGAAGGTCGCTCGAGGGCGACATTTGAGCTGAACAGGACTTTGGTCTCTATCTAGAAATACATCTTGGAATTGAAGCACTGGATAAGACATACACAGTTAGATCTTTTGTTTGTATCTATTAACGTAAAGAATGTTCTGCAAATTTGCCTCTAAAAATGACCTTATTTTCTAATGTTTCAGTCATCAAACATCTTTTGCATAAAGCTGTTTGAAGCAACAACGTTTCACGGGTGTCCGTTTTAATTGTAAGATGTAATATTTTTTTTTTTTTTTACATGCAAATGTAAAAACATTTTCTTCCACACCTTTGTAAATAGCCCCTAGGTGTGACCAGGCCTGAAGTTTGACGCTATTATACTTCTGAGAAATCTTTGAGGTCATTTTATCGTCTTGGCCCCAGCTGGGAACATCTTTCTGATAGCATCTTTTATGAGCTTGCGTAATTTACATCAGACAGTGAATTTTCATAACGCTTATTTACTGATCAGCCATGTTGCTGGAAAACGAAGGTACAATTTGTGACAGAATGAGGAGGGTTACAATTTAGGCTACGTCTCTACCGAGCTGATAGGTATCTCTAATCTTGAGAAAAATAAAGCGTTTTATCCTTTGTTCTGTTGCATTAACCCAAAGTTAAACGCCACCCTTGTTTCCTAGAGATGCGACTGTATTGTCTGGTATTTTAGTCGGGCAGCCTTTATAAACAGTTTGAATCAACAGAATGTTGTTAGCATCAACCTATCTCTTGTGCTACTAAAGCAAAAGCTTTTAAGACCTTTTTATCTTGTAAATAGCCACAGGCTATTTACGTAGCTTTCATGAAACTGTTGAGAACGGTTTCATCTTTTCGTCTCATTTGTCATGTCCATGGTGACTTGTTAACAAAGTCCAGGGGTGGCGAATGGTCTTTCAAAAACTCTGGGTCTCGTAAACTTTTACTCCAATTTCACGGGTCTCGTAGTCTCGTTTTTTAGCGATTATGTGCGTCTCGCAGTCTCAATTTTTATACGAAGCTGTCTCGGGGTCTCGATTTTTCGCAATCTAAAAAGTCAAAATGTCTCCGGCTCGCAAAGAAAAACGCTTGTCTCGCTGTCTCGCAAAGTCTCGCATTTACCATTCGCCACCGCTAAGTCCGTCTCGAAGAAGGCGTAAAAAAATGGCCCCAATTGTATTTTTCTAGCCCTGGGGGGGGAATCGGATATCCCCTACTGATTGGCTATATATTGGGTATTGTTTTCGAGCGGTTTTGGTGTGAAAATGGGCATACGTTTTGACCATTTTGGTCTGAATTAGGGTATCTTTTTAAAGGGGCTAATTTTTTCGACAGCAAAATTAGCAATCGTTTTGTCGCCTTTCTCAAAGTGTTTACGTAAATGGAAGTCAAATTCTGGTTAGCTGTGGTCACATATTAGAGCCATGTACTGATTTTAGAGGTCTGAAAATGAGGTATTGATTTTTGGCTCATGTCTGAAATCGAGTATGGAAAATCACAAATTTTGGTCTGAAATAATAGACCGTCAGGTCTTCAAGGTCTTTCAAGGTCTTAGCCAGACACCCCAACCAAAAACTTTGGGGAGTATCTCCTCGGGTTTCCTAGACGTGTATCCGTCTTTTCATTCAACAACTGATGCTTTGCTCTTAATCCGGTATTACCAGATTACCCAGCAGGTGACCATAAATGTATAAAACATTTCCCTTTACTTGTAATAGTTGTCACTAAAAATGTAGCTAGAAGTAAGAGAAATTATCTCTATTCTAAGCTTGTTTGGGAAATCGCTCAAATGTTCCGTCTTTTTTTAAGAAACAAATTTGAAGTGCAGTTCCACAGAAGTTTCCTTGCCACCAAATGTCTTGGCCAGGAATGTGTATTTTCATTCATCGTGGAAGACTAGACATTATGCTAAAACCAATTTTAAGCAGCTAGTTCCAGCCACTGCACTTAACCCAAGCCCCGCCTTGGTGGGTTCAAATTTGGCGTCAAGAAAACGTATTGAAACCTGTTTTCATTATACCAGCTGCTCGACTTTACATTACTAGACGGCAATCTATTCAAACCACTAATTATTTCGGTGTATAATTTTGCTTGGTGAAGTTGGTATCGTCTCAGCTGAATGGTAAATTAAAAACGCCACGTAATATACATAACAGGTGATTTAGATCTGTACGTAGACATTTAGGCTTACGAAATGCTTGTCTGAGCGAGTTCAAAGGGGGTCCAAAGCTGAAACACGTACATTTATCGTTTAAGGAAGGGTGATAAAAACACTTTGTTACCTCCCAAAAAAGCGTGATGAAAAGTGGTTGTTGATATATGACGAGAACTCATCTTGTATGGGTTCCGTTTAATTTACTTTCCTCTAGTTTTTCGAGGTGAAGGTTTCGAGGACGTTTAATTAAGTAAATGTCCCAGTTCGTAATCATAGCAGTGAATACTGCTGAAAAGTCATTCTTTTGCTGTTAAATTAAACGTTTTAATGTCATTTCAATCCACATTAACAAATGCTTTTTCTACTAAACACCTGGTTAACCTGGTTACTGCGCCTTTCAATGACATGGGGACTCTAAAATCCAAAGTTCAGCCGACAAATACGTTTTTCGCTACCGTCAATCAAATGTTCGGCGGCTTCTCCCAGCTTCCGACTACTGCCGAGCTCTGACTTGTGCTCAACGATTTGATTACCGCGCGCTCAGCGGTAGTCGGAAGCTGGGAGGAGCTGCCGAACATTTTATTGACGGTAGCGAAAAATGCATTTGTCGGTTGAGCTTTGAATTTTAGAGTCCGCATGTTATTGAAAGGTGCACTAACTGTAACGGTCACTTCTGAAGATGTATGTTGTAGCATACGAAACATCAAGTTTAATATACCATGCGAAACCTGTTTGTTATGTTTGTAACCGCTGTTTGTTTTCTCTTTCTCCTGAAATTAAAATGGCCGAAAAACAGAATTTTTATGATGACACCTGGTTAAGCATGAGAGAACCCGTTGGGGTGGGGGTGTTTCCTAAAACTGACTTACAGGGAGGATCCGCCCGAAAGGGCGCCTTTCTCAGGATGGGGACGGAGTTGATGCATAGAAAGGTAGGAAAAACTGGCATTTAGGCGTTCAAAAGGGCCTTTCAAAATATTTCGAACAGCGGAGGTATATTAGTGACGAAACTAAGACCTTTCAGATAGAAAAAGAAACTTGGTCAGATTTATTAAAGTTTCCTTGAATGAGTTTGAGGGCTGTGTTTGTTTGTTCAGTGATATGTTTTTCAAGTGCTGTTTTCTCGATCCTTTACTGATTTTCGCTGGTTGGGGACCTACGGCTCAAAGAGCCGATTTTGTCCGATTTCAGTCAAATTTGGTCAGTTGAAAGAATAACCTGTCTCCAACAAAGGCGAGTTGGGAAATTTGACAATTCTAAACATTATTTCGACGAGAGTCACTCAGTGCGGTCACTCCGAAGCTTTTGATATTCTATAACTTTTGAATACAATCGAACAAAGAAAACCCATACATGCTTTTTAACATGTTTAATTTGGGATTCCTGACCTCTAGAAAAAAAAAATCCAAAATATTAAAATCGTCTTGGAACTTTAAGAAACTTGAGATGATTTATACCTTCCAGTTAAGATCTTGCGGTAAACTAATTCATTTCCCGGAGAACATAATTACAAAATGTTTGAATAGCCAGATCCATAAGCTTTAATTTGGACGGGGTGTATGCACGTGACGTCATGACAGCCATATTAGTGTTTCAAGACATGTACCAAACCAATCCCGTGGGAGTTCAACTCTTTTCTTATGTAAACACCTTCTTTTGTTCCAATAAGTTTGCATGGCTTCTGGATACGTGAATGCAAACGCTCTATATCCGTGATCTAAGCGCGAAGCGCTACTTCTATAGGACTGGAGACACCCCTAAAGGTACATGGTAACCTTAAAATTAATCTCCAATTTTATTGTATCTTCCCCGTCGCATGGTGGTGTTTTTGTCATGTATGAGTCACGACTCGACAGTAACAATTTATAAACGCCAAACCTCAAATAAAAGAGGTCGGTACACCAAAAAGAGGCCAGCAGCGAGTCAGAGGGTACTCCCAGAAAAACTTGGGCAGGGTGTGGGGCCTGCTTTCCAAAACCCTTACCCTATTAAAGACCAAAATCTGCGGTTTTCCCTACCCTATTTATGACCTGACGAAAAATTCGATACCCTATTAAGACCTGACCCTTAAATTAATACCCTGTTTCAGGCCTGCCTTATAATTAGTTGTTCCCTAGTTCAGATCGATGTTGAAGGCATTGTGATGGACTTCTGTTGATGGTCTTATCGATAATGATGAAAGAGTAGTTTAATGTTATCAAAATACAATGTTTAATCCACCACGCCTTTCGTTACATTTAGCAGGCAGAATAAAACGGGTCTTTGCTTATCGTGGTAAGAGCTTTCCCATTCCGCTAAGAAAGAAAGGGACTGAAAACAGTTTGTGACCAAAATACACCTTCTCCAAATGTTAACACCGACAAAGTGAAGTATGCGAGCGTTAAGAACAACAGAGATGCTTACAACTCGAATTCTCTTAACGTCTTCAACAACTTTTCTGGAGGCCAAAAAGGTAATTTTCAAATAGGCTAGATCGGGGCTAGGTAAACTCTGTAGAAACCGATACTACAAAGAATATCTGTACGGCAGGTAGATAAAGGTTTGCATGCAAAGACTCAGCTGTGGTGACTGCGAGCTGGTCAGGCGCTTAGCCTCTTAAATAGCAAACAAGAACAACAGGGCTTCGGCCTTCCCTCCCGGAAGTTCACAATTCAATAAGAAAATTTTTGTAATCTAACGCTCAGGAAACACTACTCGACCGTTTGAGATAAAAGAGACATCCCAAATGGATATGTCTAGACAATACTTCAGAATACGTCCCTGCGAGCCTCGGCAAGTAACTCGTTGCCGGGCTCACCAACACGGGGACGTATTCTGCTTCTACCAAAATCGGAGAAAAATCTTAGTTTAAGGTAAATTCATTTTGGCGGTAAGCGCAAGACCTGAACCAAGCTTCACGCGCACGACGGTAGCGCCACTCAAACTACACAGCATAACTATGCAAGTCCCGTCCCGATCCCTCCCCTCCTCATTTGACTCCTTTGGAAAAATCTTGGCTAAGTTTCCAAGGTCTTGTAAGGGGTCATTCGACATCTTCGCAGCGAGAGGGAGCTGTCATCGTTCTTGGCTGTTTTTTTTGTTTTGTTTTGTTTTGTTTTGTTTTGTTTTGTTTGTTTGTTTGTTTTTTTTCTTTTTTCTTTCTACCCTGCGAGGAGAAGCCAACTGCTTGGAGGGTAGGATTTCTCGTGACCCAACGGGGAAAAAACTCCAAGCATTTCCGCCATTGCACTCAGCAGTCGCCACGCTGGGATAAACCTGACCTTGTGCAATCAATTTTACAATGTACGCGAAATGAAAAATAGCAGAAGTTGTTTCTGTTTCTGTTTCTGACATACTGTAAATCAATTAAAATGGCCGCGTCAACGTGCTGAAACTGTTTTCGTTATCTGGTGGAATTTTGAGAATGATAACCCAATGCTCAACATTGCATTCTTTTTCTTTTGCCGGGTTACGTCACGAGTCACGCTCGTTACACGTGTGGTCACGTGTGGGAGCAATTTCTATAGTCCAAAGGCGAGGTTCTGGGTCAACCGCTTGTTCACCAGAGTACTTCAGCTTTACAAAGCTGACCAAAGAATGATAAAGTCTTACTCTGATTGACTTTAGAAACCAACAGTAGCCTAACCAACAGAATTTACTAGCAGTTCGTTGTGATATAGACACTGGCTTTATAGTTTGGTTTTCAGGATCAATCCGGCTTTTTTTTCGACTAAATAAAAGCATTATACAGACATTATGAGGCGAAAACAAAAAATCTAGTCTTTACCTCGTGGAAAACATATGGCACAACGAAAACTGATCAAAACAATGAAAAAAATGCTTAATGACCTTAACAAAAAAAATTGACAAAATGGACTACATATTTTTCAAAACAAATCGTGCTATGAGGTGAAATAGACAGAACTCGTTGAGAAACATTTTTTGGGGGTGCAAATCGATTGAGCGTTATATTTTCAATCTGGAATCCCCTATAAATTTTAGGCGTGCCTCAAAACCTGTATTCGGAATGAAGATGAAAATTTGTCTTCTATAAAGCTTCACTGAGGTTTTCATAAATGATGGCCTTAAAAGTTTTATGCCTTTCTCCTAGAGAATTTTATCCCTTGCTGTCAATGAAAATGGCACCAGTGAAACGTTCAACCCGCCCAGAGAAAGTCTCCATGAATACTAAAATGATACAAAGGCTTTTCTTTTGCTTGGAAATAACCTGCACTTTAAAACAAAGCAAAATTATGGACGGACGATAATTAATTTTGGCTTACCTGCGCTATTAATGTTATTTATTTTACTACGCCGAGAAAAACTTGTTAAAAATCTGAAATTTGCCCAAGACAGCTAAATTTGCCCAAGAAAGCTATTCTGACAAAATTCTCGGTTGTTTGGAATTGTCAACCTTTGTTTGTTTTTATGTTGTTGGCCTTTAAGGTTCTTTTGTGGGTTGCTTTCGTCTTTGTTAGCCATCAATTTATTGATGTTTTACCTTGCTAGCGAAATCAGCTGCTCAGTCAATTTTTCACTCTTATGATATAATCGGGTGAAAAGTGTTTTAGAGGAGACACACGCTTGTTTACTAATAACTGGCCAGCCCTTTCAAAGTGTCAACCTGTGGTTTTTAAATAATATTTGGCTCATTGTCTCGGCGTGTTTTATCAAACAAAGAAACTGTTGTACAGTTAAATTGAACGTTCGTGTAATATGGTTGTTTATTAAAAGTACACTCAAAAGAAACTCTTATTAACGTTGATATATCTCCGTTGCTTGGCAGTACTTGTCATTCGACAAACTTTTTTGATACGTGGGGGAGAGGATAAGGCATAGGTAATTGACCTAGCAGGTGTTTTTGTTCGCGCGAAATGGTTTCTCAACGAACTATAAACTTGGTTGTCTGGTGGAAAGGTCTTTGTTTGAGCTCTTTCTTAGGCTGGAAAAATAAAATCCAAGGATTCATCTCCCCGAAAAAGGGGCAATGCAAACAAAACAAACATTAACTGAAACGCGACAAAAAGACTGTCAGTTAATATCTCAGTCCCCGTGTATAGAGAGGAAGCGAGACTCCGAACAAGGCACTTTTGTTGACAACGTTCTATTGTTGGCCGGTCATTATGAATTTATATTCACGTGTAAAATGACACACAAGGTACGATAAGTGTCAATACTGGCTTGAAATTTGCAGTGTAAACATGGTAAATGAGCCACGGTGGAACTAAATAGTCAGACATTTCGTATCGACAAAAAAATGTCGCCGCAATGAGTGTGAAAAAAAAAATTAATCATATTTGTTCCATTAAGCGCTGAGCCTAAAGCTAGATTAAGCAAATTTTTCGAGAGAAGTTTAGAATCCTTGTTGTAGAAAAAGCTTTCATCGGGTAGTACTTTTATTTTTAGGTTTATTTGCCGGCTGTGACTGGAAGTTCTCCTGAATTTTGAAAGCGCTCATTCAATTATTACACGTCGGAAGTACATTCGCTCAAAAACTGATGTCTGGACTAAAAATATAATAAATTTTAACCGCTTGCTAACAGCTTGCGGCTGACCGTAAGGATAAGCAAAAACTATCAGCTTGAAAATCATGGAAGAAAAATTAATATTAAAAGTTTTGGAATGAGAACGATAAGAATTAATTCGTGTTTCTCTCCGAAGCAAGTAAGAAAGATTCTGGCGAAACTTTAAATGATAATACGCGGCAAAATATACCACCTGCCGCAAAGATATGAAAAGGCACAGCGTTTACGTCCATGGCAGACTGAATAAAGAATCTAGAAAGAACATTTAGAAGATCATATTCGACCTCACGGTGACGAGGCTCCCTGCGGACATTTTTGCTAATCAAACTGTGCTTTAGCTGTGGTTGGCTATTACGGCACAATATTTCATTCACTCAGCCAACAAGCTGATGTAGAATGCTAAGCTGCTGTCAAGGCTAAATTTCATAAACTCTCTTTATTCTACCCCGCTGCTTGGTATACAATTCTTTCGCCTTAAATGGTTTTGGAAAGTACACAACGAAGTCTGAACGAGTTAATTGGTCAATGTGCGTTGGGTTCATCCGAAAATGCTTTATTGGGAAAACGCAAGCTTTCCACAGAACTCTTGACAAAAGAGTGTTTTTAAGCACTCTTTACTACTCAATAAAATGCAAAGCGTTTTTCCCTTTTGCCACTTTTGTGTAGATAACAATAAGTTAACAATGGAAAACGTTCAAGCATATTGTGTTTTCACTGGGGGGCGAGGCGAATTATGGACGCCGAGCTAGTTGGCCTGGGATTTTGAAGGAAATCGTCCAAATGTTCAAGATTGTGCATTACATCAACTGGAAAAGGTTTCACTATTTGGAGAGTTCAGAGATCGAAATCACATCTTTGTACTTCTTCTCACATATGCAAATGTTTCCTTGTGACGTTTTACGCAAGGAGTTTTCCAACTGACCAATCAGATTGAAGCTTATTGTGTTAGTTCTGTACGATTTATACTTGTCATGTTCGTGGTTCGAGGGCGATAGGTAAAATATGGCGGACATTTCCAAACTTAGTTACGTCGAATAAGCGCTGTTTGGTGACATAATCAAACACGTTTTGGATCAATATTTCTTTGAACAATCTGAACGCGTTCAGGCAACCAGAAAGCGCTTATAAAGACCGGCAGAACACGCATCGAACGTGACGAAAAGAACATAGTCGAAGACGATTTCGAATGGCGGCGCGGTGATTTGTAATTGTCCTTTCCAGACGCGAACATGAGTACAGCAAAAAGAAAGAGGCGCACAAATAGGTAAGTTTGTTTACAATTTTTACTTTTCTTGCCGTGTTTGAGGGAGATACGGCAATAGGAAATGGAATTTGTGATCCGTGCGGGACAAATCGACAATAGTGTTATGTTCGGCTGCACGTCGAGAGCCAGTGTTTCTTTTCAATTCTTGATCGCCTGAAAAAACAGTTAACTGGAATTCTTGCCGATTGCCATACAAAACAGAAAGATGCTATTATCAGTAAGGTTGTTCTGTTATTTAATCTGTTCGCTCCCGAGTGGACTTAGAGCGTTTTCTGTTCGTCCCAGTATCGACTACAACTCTACCGTAAATGTATACCCGAGCTTTTTCCGGTGTACACAATTCCGAATTCTAGCTTTTCAAAACTCGTAGCTTGTTCGCTCCCCGCGAAGCGCAAAACCCTAGCTCTTCTCAGCAATGATATAAACAAACCCACCAGCCGGCAAACCGCGTTAAATTCGCCGTTACGAGCTAGAAAGGGTGGCAGACAAAATTTGCATTACTTGACAGAGTCTTACAGACCGCGCTGCGCCGGCGAAACCCGTGAAATGGACAACATTTTATTTCGTTCCTGGTGATTCACTTGAGCGTACTTTGCTTCAAAACCTGAATTGCTGGCAATCTTGATCGTTTTACCTTTGAATAGTATTCTATCTTGGTGTTTTTGCCTCGTTAGTTTAAGCTTATATTCGATGCAACACTGCAGATAAAGTGCTGTATATCTAATTGTGACCTTTGACAGGAACAACATAGCTTCACCCGTTTAAAACTTTGAAGCGAACGTGGAAGTAAAAAAGTACGGTTGACTGTTTTATTGAGAGTAAATAACGACAATGTAATTTTCGTGCAAGATTTGTCTGCGGCCGATCAAAGAAAAACCATGCAAGCATTCTTCTTTGGCTAAAAAACCATGGGATGGGCTGATGGCTAGCTAGAAATTTTACGAGACGAATGCTACGCGCGTTTTTCTGTACACTGCTTTATTTTTTTCATAAATCGTTTATTGTAAGATCGTGGTAGTGATTTATCCAGACCTGCGAGGCCCACTGGGGTGAAGTAACGCTTTTGTTATGCGGAGTCAGTCCCGCCATGTTTGTCTTTTACGAGTTTTGGGCTGATCGTCCAATTTTTACACCCGATGCACGGAATCCTTTTCTCGTGTTCTATAAGTCACAGGAACATGTTTCTTACATATTTAGAAGCTTTAAACCTTTGAGAAACACTTTGTGACATTTGCGTGTGTGTTTTTGCCATATTTTGCATGCATCGAGTTCCTTCAACTTTCGTCTCCATGGTCATACTAATTTGCGACGGCGAGAAACAATTCTGGAGACGATCTATATTATTCCAAGCGTTTTGTTGCGGTTTTCAACAACCAGTGCTTGAATGTTGAGAACTACTCGAATTTTGTAACCGAAAAGAGCGATTTTAGAGTAAAATTTTCACAGATAGGGTGTCCATAACGAAAAAAAAGCGCGTAGACGCACAACTCATTGGACATTTTTCGAATGTTTGAGGCAATTTACATATTCAGGTGGCTGTCAAAATAATTCGTTTCTTTTTGTGCCGTGGATAATACACATGGCCCTTTATCTTTGGCGTGCTTCGGCTAATTCTTATGCAAATCGAGAATGGAAAGTTTTGGCGTTCGATGTTCATTAAAAAGGGAGAAAGGGATTCCGTGAGTCAAGTGTGAAATCGACATTGCTGTTCTCCACTGCAGTCACGGAGAAGTTGCCACATGGACTCGAGTCCTTGTTGACTTATGAATAATCGCTGTTTCAGCAACCTTAGGGGGACCGCTTGCTTAAAATTCTCTTTTACCTTGGTACTTTAAGGAAAAATAAACATCTTTTGTTATTTACTTCTCAAACTTTTCGACGTGTTTACGATTTTTCGTGTCTGAGAGAAATGGCTGCGGTTTGTTGGGTCGCCCTCTGAATAAGTGAGAGGTCGTAAAGCACACCACACCAGAAATAGTAGACGTATCTTTAGTTTTGAGTGTATTTTATGACGGAATGGAAACCGTTAGACAGATTGACAAACATCAAGGACCATTAATTAACAAGGAGGAAACACAAAATTTACATACACAGGGTTTTCGACTATTTCTGTTCAGTTTATTCTGATGTTTATCTCGTCGAGTCGCTTTTCAAATGGCATGACTAATAATTTAGCATTCAACAAGGGCCATGAATTACTGTACTCCTCGGATGAATCTTGAAATCACTTAATTTTTGACATGTTGGCAGAGTAAGAGAAAGTGTGTTGACAGATTTGGGCAGAAAGAATTTGAATAATGTAGTGAAGTCTTCAATCTGGCAGCCAAAAACTAATTGCTTTTTCGAGTGCTTTTGCCACTGTCTCCGATTTTGTTACTGTAGTTGTTCAAGCTTGCTTCCTTACTGTTTCATTAAAGGTTGCGTTCAGCTTCATTGTGGCACATGGGTACTACACAAACAAAAGGAAAACTTAACAACTGTATTTGTATGTCAAGTTTAAGCAGCTTAACCTCAGACCATTGCTTATCCCCTAAATATATACCTTCAGAGTTGTCTGGACATTTATTTGTTAAGAACATTTGCTTCAGAATTCTTTTCATCCTCTCTAGAGAAGTGTCTGCGAAAAAAAACTATTCATGAACGTTCATTAGCAAGCCCCATACCCCATGCACCTTAAAAATTACCTCAAGTAATTGTTTTGTAGTAAAATTTCAAACCACAATCAATTAGCTCTCTGTTAGCCTTAACATCCTTGCCCTTTGAAATATTTCCAAGTGTAAAACTTTGTTGGTACAAACATTTTACAGACAAATTGTAACTTTCTCCTTTCCTTTGTTTGGTACCCCTGGTTTCATTTTGTAAGATAAGATGTTTCTCTCAGATAATGTAACCTCCCTGTGGGTAGTAATCAAAAGAATGATAAAATCATTTCTCTATATAAAGGTCTGAGCAAAAATCCAAAAATTTATGTCTCAGATTTTTTGGCTTGCATTTTTTTATTCTAATTTTTTTTCTCGGCATGTTGACGTCTGAATCGTAAATACTGCTGTCTTGCATTGTAAATTCCACACTTGAGAACAAACAATCAATCCTTTTTTTTTTTTTCACAAACTGTTTGAAACAGCATCTCACAAAAGTTGATAGTCTCAACGTTCTATTGTCTCCTAGACAGTTTATGCCTTAGGCTGAAAATGAAATGGATTGGATGTCAGTAGTAATTGATTTTTTAGCAGTGATGTTGCCAGTTACATTTTAAGTTCTGTATTATACCATCATTCAGCACAACAGGAAATTGAGAACTTGAATGAAATCTAGGAAACACTATCTCCAGGTGTGCATTTCTTAAATTTCTTGAGTGTTCTGAAATAACAGAATTGTTTTGTCTTGGTAGTATAATAATTGCTTTGGCTTCTTCATATGTTTTAAGGGATAGATCTAATGAAGGGAAAAAAAAAACAATTAAACAGATTTTTTCAAAACAGTGCTTGTAAGCAAATCAACGTGTTTGCAGAATCCAAATTGTACACGCGTGATATCAATATTATTAAGTTATTGTGAGTATAAGTTAAGTTAATTGTTGGTTTCGTTTTATTTTCAGTCTCAAGGGATCCTTGAATCCTTCAAAGCGGCATCGTGATCGCTTCAATATTGAATTAGACAACCTTGCAAAATTGCTACCATTTCCACATGATGTGATTCAGAAATTGGACAAGCTTTCAATTTTGCGATTGTCAGCAAGCTACCTCAGAGCCAAGAATTTCTTCAAAGGTAGGTTTAGCTCAAATTCAAGGGAATTTTACATTTTCTAAGAATAATTGATGATGTTTTCTCTTCTGCCCAAATGTGCCTATTGGTAAGTTGTTGAATCAACTTGGAAAAAAACACTGGATGACTACCTGCTAAGGATCTGTGTTCCTTCCAGGAGGGGAAGCAATGTTTCCAGTTACTTCATTGTTTGGTTACTGGACTTAAGCTCAGCTAGCTAAATCACTAGACTTCTACAACCATCTACATAAACCTGTAGGGTGCAAAAAAAAAAAAACAACAACTTTCAAGCTTGTCCTCTGGGCAAGCTGTAACTATGAGTTACTACTGTACCCTTCGCATCAGGTAAAAGGTAGAGTTTGTTTTGAGCCAAGCTCTCTACCCTAAAGGAGTACATCCCAGTTTCCAAAGCATTAAGCAACTAGGAGTATTTGTATTTCCCCTGGATGGGATGCTAGTCCATCGTAGGGTTACCCCCCAGCATTAAATTTATATGCCTGTGGAGAGAGGCATTGTGAGAATTAAGTGTCTTGCCCACAAACAAAGAACACATTGCAATGATTCTGGCCAGCGATGTCTCAAAACCTGGCCACTTGTTCCTGTGTCTGGCATGCTTGACTGTAAAATCCACTAACTAATCCTGGTCATAACTTCCTATGTTTATTGAATCCAAAATGCTTAACCTGAGTAGCAATTTTATCTAAGTCATAACTGCATCAAAGCAACTGTGTAATGTAGTTAAATATTTCTTGCACTGAAAATCAACCCTACCCAGTGTACAGTATACACTGTATGTGCCAAAAGGACTTGTAAACTTGGCAAAGAATGAACAAATTTCCAAATTTCTGACGTCATACCTGGTAAAATTACAATTGCTTTGTGTACAAGCTTGTTGAAGGTCTGCTTCAGTTACATGGGGATCATCTATAGCATAATTACTGTGTTTCCCTAGTTAAGTTGTTAGCATTTTCCCACCAAGGAAGCCAACAGATAGTTGAAACCAAATAACTACTGTAGTATCCAGTAGTTGTTTTAATATTGTATCTTAATTTTGTGCTTAAAGAAATTGTGAGTTTATTAAAAAAAATAAATTAAGGAAAAATCCTTTTATGAAATAGTTTCTTACAATTTTTAAGTATGGTATCCAATTTTGTTTTCATGTGCAATGGTCTTCTTGTTCAGCACCTTTGAACGGAAAAAATAGCTTATTATCAAGGGTTTTTTGTGTGATATTGGAAGCTTCCTTTAAACCTCACGATTGTTCAGTAAACATGGTTAGAAACAAAAGTAAATACATGATGTCTTTTTCAGGTCAACAGTGGACGGAGGACAGTCAAGTGGGAAGACTTGCTGATGGGAATGGAGACTTTGAAGGAAATGGCATTTTTTCAAAACTTCTCTTAGATGTAAGTCCTTTTTGTGTGGATTAAGTGTGACTGTCTTTGTAGATATTTTGGTTGGTCGCTTGAGTGCACATACATGTAGTTCATGATCCACTCTTGTTTATTGTGCTAAGTGAGTCATACCCTGGTGTGGTTGTAAACCTCAATTTTAGATTGAGATTTATTATATTCCTTAATTTAGTGTGTAGGCAGGTACAATATTGTTCAAATTTTTGTTTTTATGTGGGAGTTTCATTGTTGTCAGGTATTTAACTTGATCATTCAAAACTCTTCAATATTGCTTGATTACTGAAAAGATTGGTTGTGTTGGCTTGTTTTGTGGCTAGTTTAAGACAAACAGCGGTAAAAGGATTGATCATGTTGTGGCTAATAAAGTTCTCAGCATGCATGTGCTGGGGTAATCTTGTAAGAAAATAGTGTGTTCAAAGAGGATGCCTGAAATGATATAATGTTGCTTGAAAGTACATGGGATAACTACAGTTAGACCCCATTAATTTGAACTTGGCTATTTCAAATTCCCCATTAGTTCAAACTCAAAACCATTTCCCTTTGATTTACCCTTCAGTTGTTTACTATCACCTATTTCAAACTGCTGCTATTTTGAACAATTTTTCATTTCCCCTAACAGTTCAAAATAGCGGGTTCTGTATGTAGTGAATGTATATGTGTGAGGCTAAAAGTTGGAAATAAATTCTGGTGGATGCTTGTATAAGGACACTGAAGAAGATCCATGGCAAGCTATTTTAGAGATGTTGAATCTATTCTGTTCTTTGATTTTATCCAAGAATTTGGATACATGTATGCATTTTAAAACTAAAGAAAAAATCCACAAATTGATATATTTTTTTATCATCATCACCTTGTGGTTTCCTTGACAAAGATGTTCGTATTACAGTAATAGATGAAATTGATTGCTGTTGTATCTCTCAGGCCTTGGATGGCTTTGTTATCGTCCTGACCAGAGATTTTGAAGTATTCTATGCATCTGAAACCGTTCAGGAGTACCTTGGACTTGCGCAGGTAATGTGAAATCTCAAGCAAAAACAATCTATTGACAGAGATTACTTTGAAATTAACATAGCTATCATGTAAAAATAACAATGGATTTCCAAATTTAGAGCTAACAGTTTGAAATGTTTCACCATGAACTTATAATTTTTTTTGTTTTTACAAAGGCAAAACGATTCTTTTGGTCTGTATGTTATTTGAAAGTATAGGTGGTAGGTAATGCTATAGACAAATAAATATCTGAAATTATGTTATATGGACTTGCTTGTGTTGTTGAGAGGCAATAATAAATTAAGCAATGCTCATTACAGATTGTTAGTTATATGGAATGTAGACTTTTTCTTGCATGCAATTTGAATTATTTTTAACATAAATTTGTGGACTGTTTAATAAACTGAACTTTCCTTGGGAAAATGTGATAAAATGTTGTCTGAATGGGATTGTTTTCATTAAAGGTTGTACAGGCAACAGTAATCTTTGTAAAGCCTTTTACATTAACATGTTTATTGTTGCTGATTAATTTCTTATAAGGATCGTCATGTTAATACATGAGCTTAAGCAGCTGTTCTGTTTATTTAAGAACTGAAAGATGCGCATTTATCATGCTTAAAATTTTATTTCACATCTGTAATGGATAACGAAGGCATTTGTTTCATTTTATGATATTTAATATTTTAGCGTGATCTTCTCAAACAAGAAAGGTTCTTTTCTTTTCACACGCTTTTTTTAACTGATGTGGGTATAAATACTTCTAGCATCCTGTTTCTAGAAGATTAATAATTTTGATTATGTTTGGAAAACCTTTTGCCCTTTAAGGTTGCAAGGTGATATTTGAGAAATACAATACATTTTTAATAAAACAATTGACTGAAAAATTTGTGTGGGAACCTCAGGTGAATACTACTGATAGTAATGGGTATCAGGTTAAAAGAAAATATCACGTGCTGTAAGTTCTAAGTTATCCTTTGCGATAAGCTCAAAGTTAGTAAATGTGTAGGGAAAATGTTTTACAGTGTATGTTTTCTGACTCTTGTTCATAAATATTCTTGCTTTCTATTTGAATTGATAGGTTTGTACTTTAAAATATTTAGCATTTTTGTCTCCTGAATGCATCCATTGTTTGGAAACATATCATCTTGCTGGTTACACCTTATTTACAGAACTCTTTGATATTTTCCTGGTTTTGTCTTTGCAAAAATAGTAGCAGAGACAGTTGTAAATAAAAAAAGGCTGAATTTAAATTCTTTTAGCAAACTGGTTGAGAATCTCTATGCAAACTGCTAGAGAGTTTGGGTCTCAAGTACCTATTTACCAGTAGCTCAATTGACCTTTACAAATTATACCAGTCTGCTAAATTTACTTGGTCCTTCTCTGTTTATTTGACCAGTGATCTTATCACACTTGAAATTGAGGAATTTGCACTTTCTATTTTTGCTAGTGATGGCCAACAATTTAATTGTTGAAGGACAGTGTTTTACGCCAACAGTAAACAGAAGTTAGTAAATAGGTACAGAATATGTTTTACATGTACAGTGTACATGTATGTTCAGTGACTCTTGTTCATAGATATTCTTGCTTTCTATTTGAATTGGAAGGTTTGTCCTTTAAAATATTTAGCATTTTTGTCTCACAAATGAGGAATTCAGGAATTCACACTTTCTATTTTTGCTAGTGATGGCCAACAATGTAATTGTTGAAGGACAGTGTTTTACACCAACAGTTTAAGGTTTCAAAATTGCTTACATGCCCAGTGGGAGGCAGTGGTATAATGTGTTTTACATGTGCATATCAAGAGATCAGATACAAGTCTTGCAGTTTTGATCTTGAAAATTCAGATATGATGTAAATGTTACAATGCTTCACTGTTGGTTCAAGCTGAAAACATGAATCCATTTAATTAAATAGTAAATTACCTCATGTGGTGTGTGCAAAGTTCTTCTGGTCAATTATTTAACTGAATATTTATATGAGGAATTGTTAGTTGGAAAAACACTTCCTATCACATACTGTTTTCTTTACAAAAAGTTTAGCTGGTTGTATTTCGAACCCAAAATGTCAGCTTACAGTGTGTCTCCTTGGAAACAACAGCCTTTTCCACATTATTGAAGTTTTAGCTGATAATTCATGAATTATTCTAGAAAAAGAGTGATTTTTTCTTTTTTCATACACTGGTAAATCTTAATATCCAGAGTGACCAAAGGGCTTTAAAAGAGATTTCATCGGAAATGAGTTTTTTGCTTTCTCGTCATAATGTGAAAATGTTTTGCTGTGAAGCACTCCTAGATGTCAATTATATGTTGGTTAATGGAATAATTATAGTTCTGTTTTGTCTGTGGTGACAGAATAATGAACATGTTCAATGTTCACAGTTTACAATGTATGTACATATGCTGTACTAGCTGGAAATATTAGCTGAACAACAGATGTACACTTTGTCTGACTACATTTGTGTAGATGCTGCACAAACATGTTGTAAAACTCTAAGGATGTATGAACCACTCACTCCCAAATTTTGTCAAAATTGACCAAAATAGTCTTAAGTAATAAGAACCAGGTGACAATTACTGCTCAGTAAGTCTCATTTGAATATTAAGATAGCTGAAAGGTTTAATTATCCACAGTTTTATAAGTGAGAACTACCATTTAAATTCAACATAGCAAGCAACACTCATGAATACATGGAGCTTTCATTTTGTTGGTAGAAAGATAGATGTGACCCTTAGTGTGACATGATGAACATTTATTTAATTAAAATCATCTGACTGTTGTTCTCTTAAAGGAAAATCTTGTGTTTTTATTGTGGCCCACAAAATGGATTATAGAATCAATGATACCCTCACCCAAACAGGTTTCATCTGCAGATAAAAATCAGGTTTATTGACTTGAGTTATGAGCTGGAGCGTGATAGTGTTCTTGTATTATGTTAGAGTACTGTTCCTCGTTCAGAGGTGGATAAACCTGTTATCCTTACACTTCACTTTTGTTTGCACTTCTAGCAGTGTGGAAAAGATAAGAACCTAGGTCTAACTGTAGGTTATTTTTTAGGCAAGTGTTATTCATCAAGATTTCCTGAGGTTCATACATGTGGATGATCATGACTTGATCAAGAAGAATCTTCAGCCCTTCCCTGAGGACGAGGAGGAACAAGTAAGATGGATGACATGAATTTTTAGTGTTCAGTTAATGTCAACAGGGCTGTGCTCTAGGGTGCGTGGATGCCACACGCGACTAACTTTAGCCTTTGGGCGTCTGGAAAAACTCTTTTTTTTTTCATATAAGCTTAAGTGCTGGGCACCCAGGATTTCATGGTTAGGAACCTTTTGGCTCCTCATGATTTTTCTTAGACCACAGCCTTGGTCAACTTTCATTGCAACACGTAGTGTATGGGTTCAACTTTTTTTGATTCATCCTACACAGAATGCCAAACATTATACCTTGTTTTGATTGCATTTCTCAGTTCTAACAGCAATATCGAGTATTGGAACCAAGAGCTCTACACTCAAAGTATTTTCTCTTTTTATTTCCTTTGCTGAATGAGCTCTTGAGTTGTTTACTGTGAGAGAACAAAGGAAATTTAGCATGCATTTTTATGAGGTTGTTTTTAGGGAGAAAAGCTGTTTGTGTATCAAGAATAAGTTTCAACCATGTTGAACTACAGGAATTGGTTTAATAAATGATTATATTGGAAATTATATTACATTTTCTTCTTGTTTGGGAAGGAAAAAAGGGCTGTTTCTTGACAGATAGTAATCTCTTTCCAACCAGCCTTTCAAATAATTTTTCTGTAAATTCCTGTTGTGCCAGGACAAACAATTTCTTTTCTGGAAGTTTCTTTTACATAATGCCAGCTTGTACTTGATTTTTTTCCTTTGGGTAGCAGGTTATATTGTGTGATAAAGAAAGTACTCCAGATTGTGTGACACAGTTCATTGAAAACAGAATGTTTTGATAATCAATATCTTGGTAATGCACGGAAGGAAATATATTGCGTTTAAAGTAAAAATCCACAGTAGTGTCCGTTGATTCCTGAATCCTGAGTGGTGATTTGACATCTTTTTGAACATGCTTTTCTGTAAATTTATTTACGCAGAAAATTAGAATTCTTGATGAGGAGAATGATGGGGCAGCTTCCGAAAGTGGCAGCACAAATAGTACAGGTATGAAAGTTTTTGTTTTTTTTCAATAACAGTTCTGTAAAATGATTCACTTTCATACTGGTTGTTTTTTAAAAAAACATGGTTCACTTTTTAGGAGACATACAAATTATGGCCTTATCTATTTTTCTTTCTCTCTTTCTTTCTTCCTTTGTTTTTTTCTTTTTTCATGCACAAATTTTCTAACAGTGAAAATTCACCCTGGGCTGTGAGTCCTAAGCTATTTTTTCCTTTGCTTTAGTGTGGAAAGTGTTTCAGTGCATAAAAGAGATCTTTGATAAAAGCAATGGCATTAGCCCAGGACTCGTTTTTCCTATTAACGGCTATCAATCTGTGTTATGCGTACACCTACTACTAAACACAGACCATTTCTTTATTTTGGGTTTTTACAACTGATTTTGTTTAGGTTGCAACTTTTTCATGTTAGTGAGACATGCGATTGTATTCTCTTTCTCAGGAGATGACCAAAGTAATAACAATGCTGTGGAGACAGAGAGGTCTTTTGTTTGCAGAATGAAATGTATTTTGAATACAAGTGCTGGCTTCTTCAAGGTAAAATACAGTATGCACAGAAAAACACAAAATATGCTCTTTGTTAGTCCAATTAATAGATGTTGGTATGAGGCCTGATGGCATCAGAGTCTCCTTTCAGGAGTATAAATGGGTCCCAGCAAATTCAGTTACTGTGATAACCCTGTGATCAACTCGCATCCTATTCAGGGGAGAGTAGAAATATTCCTAGTTGCTCTGTGGTGTGGAAACCAGAGACAAATGCCAGCCTGACGGGCCACTAGACTCCAACGTAGATGATACGTACGATATTAAAATAGATGATTACTTTAATTAGTTTCTTATTATGCTCTACAGCCATTCAGGTGTAGTGGACGTTTGCGTGAGATGACACTCCCTGACAGTGAAAGAAGAGAATATGGACTCTTCATGATCTGTACTCCACTGGAAACAGTTTCTTCTTCAATGCTTGAGATTAGACTAAAAACGTCCCTGTTCTGCACCAAGAACCGAATGGATCTGAGTTTTATGGATATTGATCAAAAGTAAGAAATGGATCTTTACATTGATGTACAGAATATGTTTGGAAGAGAAATAATTATCATTCTTGTACAAGTGCATGCAAGATCATTTTAAAAACCTTAAACTTTAAGCCATTTTTCTGGCAACAAGCTACATTTTGGCATCAAGTTTACTAGTGTTTCCTGGAATTTTTTAACAGTAAATTTCTGTTGCGGAATGGAAGGTATTCTTGCTTGAATGTTTGGTGGAACTTTCATGTACATTTGATCTCTTTACAATGGAGTCCAAAGCCTAACTTATTTTTGAAATTATACAAAATTTAAAATAACCTGCTTCTTTGATGTATGCTCACTTAAATCATTCTGTGAGCTTGATGACTTTTAAGCAAATTTAATTAAAGTTTTTTTTTTTTTTTTGCAATTTTTTTTCAGGGGGAGATCATTGCTTGGTTATCACAAGAGAGATATAGCTCTGCAATCCAGTTATTGTATGATTCATTTTGATGATATTCCCGTGCTTCAGACTCTTCATAGTGACTGTAAGTATCAGTGTTAAATTTGATTTGCTTAGATGTTGTCATTATTTAAGTCTGGGATCAATTTTGGCCAGTATTCTTTTGGCGAAATCTTGTTCAAGTCACTTCATTCTCTTGTTACCAATCTTAAAGTAACAGAACTTGACAAGGAATCCAAACCAATTTACAAACCAGAACTAAAGTTCTCTTCAGGGTCTACTCAAGAATTAGTCGATTGTGCGTGCCCTCGTCAACTATCGCGCATAGAAATTGAGAGTGAATAATTTAACTTTTTTAGTCATGCAAAACTTTATCTAAATCCTCTTCACAGACACCACTGGCCACTTGTTTGTTAACAGCCCCACAATGCTAGGCTACTCATCTACAACAGACTAGATAGTGGGTAGTGTAGCCAACTAAAGAATGGCATTCATGATAGAGGGCTAGTAGATTTATACTAAAAGGCAATTATAATTAATTATTATAATGTTGTTTCTTATAGTGATGGGCACTGGAAAATGTCAGGGAACATTTCGCATGCTGAACAAAAACCTGAAGTGGCAGTGGCTCACAGGGACAGCACAGGTTGTCTTCAAGGGAAACGAACCTGATTTTATAATCACAACAAACAGGCCTCTGAGGTAAACATTAAGACCTATTTTTTCCATAAGTTTTTAAAGCAATGTCAAGCATACACTCGGGTAGTGATAATAGAAGAAATCATCAACTGGGACATTTGTTTTGTTGTACCACCAACTTCTCCCATCTAACATGAAAAGAAAAGTAGTAACCAGTATGGAGAATAATTATTGATGTTTTGAACTGATATTGAAAGGCGTACTATTCATTTCAGTGATCTGAGTGAGTGGCCATTCTAAATTTTGATTTTTTTTTTTTTTTTTTTTTTTTTTTTTTGCTAGTGAGGAGGAAGGTGAAGAAATTTTGAGACAGCGAGGACAATTTCCTGTGTTACCTTTCACGGCAAGTGATAGTGGATCACCCAGTCCTCGGAGTCCGAGAAGCCCTGGCAGTGTTAGCAGCTATAGCAATGGTGGCAGTCCACATCCAGTTGGAGTACCCTGGGGAGATTTCTCTGCCACTGGGAGCTTTAAATTCCCAAATATGCCACACAAGTATTCTAGCAATGGCAGAGTGAAGAAAAAGCCACCTGCTTCGGAAGGAATCGCGAAATCTCCTGGCAGCGGTAAGTTTTCCTTTATTTCTGGTTCTTGCTTATCTAGACTCAAAAAAATAAGTTTAATAATGTACTCACAGAGATCACTCAGTGTTTCAGACTAGTTTTTGCTAAGTTTTCAATTTTTTTCATTATAGCAGTAAGTCATGGGTATCTTTAGAAGCAACATGTTCTTTTAAATCTTGGAAGCCTTTCTTGGGAATAATTAATTGCTTATGAAGGAATTTGTCAGGCTTAAGAATTGGAGCGAGTAGATATGTTGTTTACCTCTCTTAAGTGTTGCAGGGTAGTTGTTTAAACAATGCAAGTAACTTATGTGGTATCAGTGAAACAAAGAGATTGTTTTTTTTCTCAACTTGGTCTATGTGACAAGGTGACTTGCAAAAGTCTTTGATCGACAATAGAAACTAGATTAAACGTTATTTTGGATGGAGTAGGGTTTCCATTTGTTTCATATTACTACAGAGTTGCCAAGTTTTTGTTACACAGTGGAAATCAAAATTAATAGGGTCACTAAGGGGCTATGAAAATTTGATGATATTCATGGTGGACATATTAACAGGGTAGGGTCAAATTTTATTAAATGGTCTACACAAGTGAAATCTTGACAGATCTATCACAATTGTATTTCGTAACATCTGTTCTTTAATAAGCATCTGGAATGCAGATGTAACTTTAGAATTTAACTGAAACCTCAACTGGTACATATCATATTAAGTGAGGAAATATGAACACCTGTTTTGTTTGGTCATTTTAATTCACTGAAGGGTAAAATTATAATGGATTATACAGGTCAGGATGTGGCTGTTATCCGTATTAACAGGGCAACTGCATGAATGGGTTTTCTTGTAAGAAAATGTATGGGTATTTTGCTGGGATAAAAGGAAAGTTACCATAATAGTGAAGAACCATGTTAACAAGGTGATCCTAAGGCGGGCTTCCACCGCACAGCATATTTGTATGTAAAATTGCACCGCAATGTTGTGTGGTTTGAAGTCAGTACTAGTGAGTAATGAGGCTGACAAGGATCGTGTTCTTTTGCATGAAGCAAGTGAAGTTGTTAGCTTTATAGACTAGCGACTGTTCAAATGCATTGACCTGAAAAAACAACATACTAGCTTTGGGTAGGGGGAGTTAATTTTGTCAAAAGTTACAGTTGATGAAAAGTAATAGCACACAGAGGTGTGCTATTTTCCCAACATATACACAGTTGCTAGTGGTTTGGAGAACAAAGGATCTTTAATTACATTCTGGTTAATGTTTGCCCTGTAAGTACCTTGCTATTATGCCGCCCACCCCCCTATTGCAGCCATGTGGTAGCTGAAATTGTAGCATAACTTATGGAACTTTTAATGAAAGCAGCTTCTGCTATGGCTGACACCAGATTGCGGTGTTAGTTGTGTGGACATTTAGGAACACAGTCAGGTCTTCTTTAAAACTCTTAGGACCCCTACCATAAAATTCTTACCCCGTTGCCCTTGAAAAAAAAGCAGATATAACAGCATAACAAATTGATGTGTGATAACCTACAATTGATAGCTGCCCATAAAGGGGAAGTTATTAACTTAGTTGCTCTGTGCCACAGAAATCTCATGGGCTCAAAGGCAAAGTTGACTTTGATTGATAGCTTGTAAACCTATCAGCCTACACTCACTATGCTGTTAAATTAATCCAAGTAAAATAAGGACATATTTGTGACCTACCAAGCATTAAACTTTGTTAAGGTGGCTTATCATTAGCTAAAACCTTACACAATGGGCTGGAAAAGATAGCAAACCCCGTAAATTACCATAATTTTTGTTTGTTTGTTCATGTGGTAAGTGCAATGCATTATGTGCCATCCTTCTTGTCCACAGCAAGTTACAAGTGTAAATTTTATTGCTATGTGCTGCATCATCCATACATGCTGCCAGTCTCGCTGTTTTCTAACGGCGAAATGGGGATCAGAGTTGCTGCTGGTGCTGATACTTTAACTTTTCCCTTTTTCTTGAAGTCCCTGGGTCACTTTCAACCAAATTTATGTTAGAGTGAGACCCATTCTAACTGAATGACAGAAATGTTTCTTTGGTGGAATGTTTTGTGTTGTTTCAAGTAACAGAGGAAGCAACACAATTAATGCTCCAAAAGATTGTTTCTAGCATTTACTGTTTAAGGGTTTTGCCACGATTGTCTTATTTAACACCCTGCAAATTTGCATTTCTGTATTCCCATTTGCTAAATGCATCCATCTCACTTCTGTGTCTCAGCGATACACAATTAATTGTCCATTACGTAACAGGAGACCATTGCCAAAGCGTTTTTGTGAGAACTTCAAAAGCTTACCATTTTTAGAGCAACACACACATGCACACACACTAAGGTACCTAAAAGCATGACACTTTTTGCAAACCCACTCGGAACTTACTGTTTTTTTTTTCTGTTATTGTTAGGTTCTCCTTCCCCCATGCAGGACGATTTGTACTCACCTCAGCACCCTGGGTCCCCATTTCCTGATGCTTTTTTAAGCTCTACCTCTTGTACTTCTGCACCCCTGTCCCCGCCCTTGCTGGACTTGGGTGTAGACATACAAGCGGAGCTTGAAAGAGAGGCTCCAGACCTAGACTTCGCACTTCTTGATCCACAAGGTAAGATGGACCTTGTGTTCCTCTTTCACTCTGCTCTTTGTCTTCTCTCTCTTTCATGCTTTTCCTGCTCGCTTCTCCTTGCTTTCTGTTACATTGCAAGCTATTTGATTTTGATATTAACACCATGCACCCCAATCAAAGATTAAAGTTCTGTTAATCCCTTTTAATGCTGTGTAACTTTCCTTCTGGTATTATGCAGTGTAAATAGTATAAAGATAACAGTTAACCATAATACAAAGTAAGAGTAAACTTGGAATAAAGCAGTTTTTCAATGCCTTTTAAATTAAAGTAATCATTAATGATCAGTTCTAGACATGCCTATGTCCAATGTCTGTAGCTAGACTGCACACTGTACAGTACATCACCGCTCCCCATCGGCAATGCCTCTTGCATTTTGTAGATCTGGTTGTCGTGATTGTTTGTTGAAACACTGCTTTAATTGCACTCACCAGCAAAAATAACATCTGTTAATATTAACTGCAATTATCATGGAGTGAGGGAAGTTAGGATAATTATAATAATGTTAAACTCATCTACTCACTGGCATGTGTTGTCTACTTACTAACGGTGTTGTTAAATTTGTTCCCCTCTAACACTTAACAAACAGCTTTGTAAATGTCAAGAACCATCTGGTAATATGTAATAAACAGTACCACATAAAACACACTGCTCAACGGCTCTCATTTTAATGGTCACACCCAGGTTTCATCCTCATGTTGAGAGTGAACACCACCTTGTACAGCATAGTAAACAGTACCACGTGAAAGTATTGCTCAATAGCTCTCATTTGAATGGTCATGCACTAGGATTTCATCCACATACTCAGAGTGAGAACCGTCTTGTACGTACATTGTATTAAACATTACCAAATGAAACTGTGGCTCATTGGTGTTCATTTTAGTGGTCACACACTTGGGTTTCATCCTCAGATGCCAAAGTTAGGACCACCTTGTGCAGCGCAACAGTCAGTACCACTTAAAAGTGCTACTCCACAACTTTCATTTAAATGGTCACAGGCAGCATCCACAGACACGAAATATCAAGCACTACAATAATTATTGACTATTCTAATGCCACTGTTGAATAGGGATGACTTTGAGTTACATCATTCAACCATAATAATCTTCATTTCTAATTCATCTGGAAAGGTGTTCATAAAAGAATGTTTTTGGGAGATAACCTGCACGTAACACCATACAGAGTACATGTGATAACGTAGATTAAGAGAAGATTAATATTAGTCAAAATTGGAGGAGAATCTCTGACTTGAAGTTTCTGTTTTGTTTCTTTGAAACAGATTTGACATTAAATGATCTTCATCTTGAACCATTGGAGAATGTTAACGGCAGTGATCTTTTGGTTATGGATCCACCAACTTACGAAGAGGCCTTGTTGCTTGCTACAGGTTGTCTTTCACTTAGTGGTGACAACAACAGTCTGACAAGTCCCGATGGAAGTCAGCCCTCATTATCTCAAAGCCCTCCAAAGAATCTCGAACACTTTTCGCCAACACCCCAAATGGGCCCATCACCTTATCCATCACCAGGACATCCTACGTCGCGTAATTCACCCAGTGGTTTACCAACTCCTGACCCATCCCCTGTGGGGCATTGTAATCCATCAACAGCCAGAGTCAACATCTCCTGGCAGGGGATGGGCCAGATGAAAGTGTCCACTCAGCCTCTGCAACATTGCCAGCCTCAACCATCGCCACAAGTGCATTCGAAGTCGGCACTTATTTCTACAACAATAAAAAAGAAAGAGAGGCTTGAGATGTATGGTTCAAGTTGTGTCACAGGTCAACCTGCTAACCCTATGACAAGTCCCAGGGGAATGCAAAATGTTCATGGAAACTGGATGCAGCAGAATCAACCACAAGTTCCCAGAAACATGCCGCAACAAGCCTATGACTGGAAAGCAGCACAAGCAATGCAACACAGCGCGATGCAGAATTTTTCTGGGGACAGAACTGCCACAGCCATAGCCCAGGAAAACCCTGTTTATGCAACAAATATGCAAGGAGGAAAGTGGGACAATGTAACGGTCCCTCCTCTCTTTGAGGACACTCTGCCAACTCTCGATTTTGATGGTGGTGTAGGATACATGAAAACAGGACAAAACATTGGAGGAGGTCATCTTCAACATCACAACTGGGAGCCACCTGTGGACATTTTATCGCCACCTTACCAAGAGGACTTTCATCCAGGATTTGGATTTCAAGGAAATCCTCTCCCTGCTACAACAACACAAGGTCAAACAACCCTTGGATGGGGATAAGAGAGGTGCAAGGTAGCATTAAAGTAAATACTGTCCATAGATTCAACACCCAGGGTAGAGTTCCAGTCAAACCTACCAGTGGGCATTAGGGCAGTAAAGCTTGCATTGATTTGATCCCCAATTTTTCACAGTTTGTATTGACAGAAGGGCAAATTGAACTGACTTCAGAGCTTTAGAGTTGACGAAGTATGTTTCGTGGATAGATACATTCCAGATTTCTAGGTGTTTTGTTCATGGAAAACAACTTCTTAACACAATGGCGATGGCATTAGAGTGTCATCTTACCAAATATTTAAAGAGAATGAGCAGTTTTGTACATTTTCTCAGTAGGGTTATAAGTATGTTAAATGGTACTTTCAATCAGGTTATAGGAGCCGAGTGCATTCATGGTATCAGTTATTTCATTGGCTCAAAATGTTATACCCTGAATGCCAATTTAGCAGTTTTCATCTGAAAACAGCTATTTTGCTTAAGTGTAGTTGTTGGTGTAGCTAGATTTGAGGTACAACTTTTAGCCAAGTAACCATAATTACCCATTTCATTGCACTTGCAACAGTAGGAAATCTTAGTCTGGTCAGTTCAAATTTTAACGTGAAAAATTTAAAAATCTCTCATATAGTGATAGAGTGAAAAGTAAGGAAAAGTTCAAAAAGGTATGTGACTTAAGTTTCTAAAATTGATCGTTTTAAGAAATGAGCCTCATTGTAAGCTGCGTTCGTTAGTTTACCAAGTGAGCATGTAAAGACCTTTCCCAGCAACTGGTTTTTGGTGTCACTGTTGAGATTTGAGAGGCACATTGCTCAAATGGCGAGTGCATTGGCTCTGGATCCAGCTGTCCAAGTTCAATTGCTTGCCTGGGTCATTATGTTGTGTTCTTGGGCAAGACGCTTTACTCTTGCAGTGCCTTTTTCCAACCTGGGATGTGAGGTAGTCACATTGGGGGAGGGGGCTAGGAATTCCGTGGGGGGCAAAAGGGAATCCTCTCCAGGGGGTATAGAAATTCCTTGGGGGCACTTGGTGGAACAAAAAACAAACTAAGCTCTAACAGTATGTGCAAAGTGTGTACCTTTTTGCAAAGATTTGAGACTTGAAAGCTCAGAGCTTGTTATTGTACAACTCGATTCATGTGATGTTCTTGTGAGGCTTTTTCTTAATTTGATCAAATTTGAGGACTTTTGCCCTGTCCCCTTTGAATATCAGTCAGTGTTGTCTCTGCTTAGAAGAGTATTGATTGAAACTATGAAATAAATCTGAGGATTGTCTAAGAAGGATAATTAAGCAAAAAAGGATGTACTTTAACCACGCTGAGTCTTTTTCCAGTCATACTTCCATATGCGTCCCATTTGCCTTGTACATAGATCAAGGGAAATCATTCAGTTTGTACAGTTTCTTTTTTTATCCACATTTGGTTCAGTCCTTTGTACTTAACCTAAGACTTCATGCTTTTTTGCCATAGACTTCATGTTTTTTTGCCATTTTTTAAAGTTTTCTCCTTATGGAAGGAAACAATTTTTTGTTTTTAATCCAAAAGCGATTGTGTTCCATTTTTTTTTTCCGAATCAAAATTTACACTTTCAGCCCTGGCCCGCATTCTCAACCAAAATAATTTAATTTGTACATCAAGGCAATGTCAGTTAAGGTTGGTTGAAGGCATCCTTTTTTGCAACCTCAATCCCAGGCAAAGGAGACAGCCTTGGAACGAGGTTGCCTTTTTTCCTTGATTGTCCCTACAAACTGTGACGTAACAAGAATTTATTCAAACGTTAGGGGGGTATTCCCGTGTACATACTTTCAATAGATTGTCAATATGGTTTAGTCTATTTGGTTTTTTTATCTGAACGCATTATCTTATTTAGATGAAAAAACTATATGCAGCTAAAAGTAGTAATCGATGTGCGTAAAATTAAAAGTAGACTGACTTATATTGGTAGGTGAAAAAAGCAATGGACCAAGAAACCAAGCTCAAAAAAAATATGAAATTCTAAAATTATGGAATTATTTCAAGTTGGCCAATCATAGGAGGTCTTTCACATTCAAAGTCAAAAAATTAATTTATTAATTAATGATTTGAAGCATCGTAAAGAAATATGGTTAGTCACAATTGAACATGATTGCAACACTGTTTGAATCGTAGAATCAGAATCACGGAATCATTTTTTTTTTTTTTTGCGCAAACAAATGTCTGGGTGTCGATACAAGGACACAAACTCTCCATACACGTTTGTGTGGTGCTTGTAAAGAGAATTTATTTGGTGGTCATTTCTTGCTTCGAGTGTGACCGGTCTTTTTTCAAAGAGAATACAGAACATGTCTCTAATAAGTGAAAAGTGTCAGACAAAAAGTATTGCAGAAGCAAGGGAAACAGTGTTAAGGCTGCAAAATAGCTCCAAGAGCTTGGTTTTTGACTGAAATTGTTATCACCTGTCAGTATATTTTTAAAATGGCTGTAAAATGCGATTTTAGTTTAGTGTGTTAGAAGCGGCCAGAGATCAAACCAAGGCTTAAAATGTAGAAATTGTAATGGATTATAGTAGTTTTAGAGTGCAGTACACGTAGGGTAGTTTGATCAAGTGACGGGGTTTGTCATTTGTCGCAAATAAACTGTAGCATCATCCAAAATGTGGCTTGTTTTTGTCCCAAGGGGGACTCCAAGAAAACTTTGGTGAGGACGTGGCCATGTTCCCCATTTAATACCAAAATCTGCGATTTTCTCTAACCTATTTGAGACCTGACCCTTAAATCAATACCCTGTTTCAGAGCTGCCTTACAGTTAGTTGCCTTGTTAAAGGCATTGTAAAGGGCCTTTGTTGATGGCCTCGTGGATAACGATAAAACATACTCAGTTCAAGACTACAGTGCAAATACCATACCTATTGGAGACTCGATACCCTATTTCTGACCAAACCGGCTGAAAAACCCTACCCTTCAGGGCCGTACATACCTATATAGCTCATAAGAGGGAGTGCCCCGAAGAGGATGGGGGTGTCAACGTATGTGTCTTTGTTTTCCCAGAAGTGGACGCTTTCCACTATGCCATTTGTTTTTTCACACTTCCCAAACTTCTTGTCAAACACGCGGTCATTTGCGCGGCAAACGAAAGCGCTGGAAGGTGTTCGAATGCTGTCAAATGGTACAAACTCGTCCCGTCTCCGCTGAAAATTTGTCCTGTTCCATTTGGCGGGAAATTGTCACCTGTCTTAGTAAATGGAAAACCTCGGAAGTCTCCATTGTTGCTTAGTTTCCAGTACGAGAGATCATTACACGTCACTTGACTTCATTAGTTCCAGTGCTCCTTGATTGCCAAAGGTTAAGCTGTCGATGGTAGTTCATTAAACCTTACTTAAGGGGGCTCGATCGGATTATAGAATAATGATATTTTTCAACTGTGAGGGACTAGAGCACTACCCTAAAGAATCTAACAAAATCGAACGTTACTAGTGTACTGGAGAAATATGAGAGTTTCAAATGGGGTACATGTTCGTTTTACCAAGATCGATGTTACTATTGCAACATGATGACGCATACCCCATTTTACGAGTAATAAAACATCAGGACTTGGAATTCGACAGGTCGGGTAGTCGCTCTGTACATCAAGTTACACGATATCGATTTTTAACGCGACAGTCTTGCGTTCAAAATCGGCTTGTGTAACGTCACCTTTAGTTAGGTTGGGTTCTTCTAAAAATTCAAAGCGACGCGCTAATGTGTTTGCCTAAGCTCTTTTTTTAATGTGTTCCCGCTATTGGTGATATTTTTGTGGGGTGGGGGGGGGGGGGGGGTTATGTATATAAGGTCAGCAGGAAAACCAATTGACGATACAACTGTGACTGATCTACTTCTAACAGAGGGATTTCCATCCAGTTGTGGTCCCCTTTACACTCACTTTACTTGCCGTCACACAAGAGCGTATTGTTGCGTGACAACAAGGGCCAAAACTAGATTGAAGGTTGTTTCTAGTTGATGATTTAATTGACACTTCAAAAAATACCTTTTACTCTTTCTCTTGTTCAGACCTTTCCACACAGGCGCAGGGGTAAAATGCGCGCCAATTTGCTTGAAGGTGCGGAGGGAGTGGGGAGAGCTTGTGCCCGTCCATGGCCTCCACACTGATCTCACGGTGCTCGCCACGACTGCACCGAAGCCTTGTAAAACGTCAAGCTTGGCCCTTTGACAAGTACTTCGATGATTTAGATGAAGACGCTTTCAAATATTTAGGTACTTCAGTGACAAGATAAAATATAAGACGCCGTGGGAACAGGCAGTTTTTCGAGCGTTCATGAATTGCATAGGGAACGCATAGTGGGGATCCGAGATTAAATGTATGAAGGAGGCTCAACGAATTTACAGCTATAGTACTGGGAGGGAACCCGATCGGGAACCGCTGGGGAACACACGAAGTCGCCGGCGGAACGCGCAGGAAATTCGACGAGGAGTAAGGCAAATGC
Source organism: Orbicella faveolata (assembly GCF_042242905.1). Lineage (NCBI taxonomy): Eukaryota > Metazoa > Cnidaria > Anthozoa > Scleractinia > Merulinidae > Orbicella > Orbicella faveolata. The sequence continues at coordinate 2,720,167 of NW_028301542.1, read as the reverse complement.
ACGGGCATTTCAAGGTAAACGTGAGAAGGAGTACGTTAGGGAACGCACATGATGGCGCGGTAAAATGACGGCGAGGAAACCATTGAAGAATCTGTAGTGAATGTGTTCGCCACTTCAAAAACGAGAAGAAAATGGACGGAGTCTCATCTTACAGTGGATTGTGGGACTGCATTTTCGTCCTCAGAGCAGGAGTGTAGCAACACTTTATAAGCTGCTATTGCAGGGCGAATCCGCGATTTTTCTTAGGAGGGGATGTACCATTGTTTTACGTCAACACCAATAAACCACATTTATTTTCAGAATACCAGTCATATTAGAAAGCTGCATGTCATCTCAGGGTTTTATTATTGTAGCAGCAATTTTAGGCGTAGGGGCGCTGTTTCTGTTGTTTGTTCTATTGTTCCCTTAAGGGTATCAAGCCATTCATTTGAGACCTTACGAAAATTGTTCGGTCACAGCGCCTAAAGATCTTAAGGAATTGAGTTTAAAACTCTTACGCAGAGAAATTCACTTTCCGGTTTGAATTTCATTCTTAATTCTCCGTAGCTAAAGAGGTGCTGTAATCAGTAAGAGATCAACTAATGGGTCCTTTCGGGAAAGAAATCAGTGTTGAATGAATGATAATCTTAGTCCAAGAAATTACCCCATCATGTTTCTCCACAACCATCTTTCCCTCAGGCAAGACCCGACTTGCTAAGAGGGCCGGACAGGACAGAACAGAATAGGGAAAGTCATATTGTTTCTAGTAACAGTTTCATAAGCGCCTACGAGATTCAACGGAAATACATCGATTTTGTATCAGTGCCCTCCATTAAATGACAACAATTATAAAAAGTAAAGTTATACAAGAACCAAACGTTAAAAATGGTTTAATTAAAGTAGTTTTTTCTTTTTTAGTTGGTTCTAGCTTATACCAAATTATAAGCTTTGATTCGTAGGCCATCGGGTCTTTACACAGAGGTATTTAATAACCTGCAAAAATCGACCAATAACATTATCAGAAAAGGTTTATTTAATGAAATATGACGGCCGCGTAAATCAGTCTTTATAACTGTCTTAATAAAAGTCTAAAAATGCAAAGATCTGGAGTAAACTTGATATCTGTGAAGTGATACAATAGTTTTGCATAATTAAGAATTAATATTCAAGTCATGAAAATGTGCGGCGACGTTTTTGTCATCGATTGGTTCTAGTTTGTAATCAATATTCATGACTAGATGCGGAATTTAATTTGCGTCAAACCAAACACTTGGTCAAAATATGAAGACGTGGATTTATGTGCTCCTGGTGATGTCGGATCTTGTTCTTCCTTCGAAGAAGTTAGAGCAGGACAAGATAGAAGTATTAAAATATTAATGGTGAGTGTACGTTTTAGCCTTTTTGATCTTCACCATACGGAACAATTTCTACCTTCCCAAAGTTAAGTTCCCGACCCTTCGCTCGCAATTTTCTTTGTCGAGTGGCACATAGCTTCGTTTGTTAACTGTAGATAGTCGTAGTTTTGCAAACACTGAGATGAAACGTTTCCGTGAGGGGTTAAAAAATAATTTTTGGCACGTTTTTAAGAGAATTGCGCTGATATTTCCAGTGTTCATCTCGTTCCGTCAGTTGCTCCGGGAAAGTTGAAAACCGTTACCACATGCAGCCGGTTCATACGAAATTTGGTCGCTGCTTGCCCTGGTGGTAATAGTGTATATTGGAAGCACGTTTTCTCGAGAAAAAGCTTATGTTTCTCTTTATTGTCTTCTTTTTAAGGAGAGGAAATGGCGAAACGGTGAAGATGGAATTTCCTTGGTATGACCCGGCGAACGAAAGAAGAGATTGAAACTCACGAGGAGTTAACGGTTATTCAACATTTGAGATGACAGCGAGATAAGAATTTTAATTATAATAACTTTCGATCAAACTGGTGGCAACATATTTGAAGCTTACGTTGTAAGGAATAGTTGTGGAGGTTTTTACTAGTAGAGAAAGTCGTGGTATTTATTTGTTCCGAACGACTGATCTATTTTTCAATAGCTAACCTTCGGCCGTAATTAATATGGTATCTCGATTCTGGTAGCCACCATTTTGGTCGACATGATTTCAGGAAATATTTTAATAAACAACGTTGAGTATTTACGGTGGCACTGTATTTGGCTAAACCATCTAAACTTTTATGATCAAAACGCGTACGTCTTATCTCGGAATTGATGATATAATGTAACAGTAGCTGGGTTTCTTTAGGCAAAAGCAGATTTTAAATGGCATGTACGGCAACGAAAAAATCTATTTGGCAGCAAATTAACTCTATAATAAATAAACAGTTTATGCTTTCCAGATCGAGGAAAACCTCGAAGTTATATTCGCTGTTTTTTCGCATGCCTGTAGCGTGAAACAGAAATAAATAAATTTTGGAACAAACGAACTTATTCTGTAAAAAAAAAATTAAATTGTCTTGTTTTTTTCAATATTATCTTCAAACATAAAAATTCTCATTGATTAAAGCCTCAAATTCAAACTGAAATAAAGCAGAAAAATGCCAGGACAATGAAAATTCGTCTTGAAAGAGTACATGAACACGCAATTGTATTATGAAATTATTTGCACAAATGTTCAACAATCTGAAACACACTTATAAAAACAAATACCTAGACTCTGGTTGAAAACTTCGATTGCAAATTACGATGAAGATTTCTAAAGAAATAGGAAGATTCCGAATGGCTGCAGACAGCCATCCGAGGTATTCCAAGCCATCCGAGGTATTACAGAAATTCCGGGGGTCACTCGAAGATTTCCGAAGACTTCCGAAGATTTCCCAACGGCAACGAAAGTTTGGGCAAATTTCTAAGAGATTACAAACTGCTTTCAGAATCGTATGATTACCTAGAGTTGTCTTTCGCTGTAAATCGAAGCTCTTCTTGCATGCCATTCTACCACTGGTTATTTAAACTAAATTGCAAATATCTTCAGTTTTTGAAAGTGCCACCTTAATGACAGATCAACGTTTGTTTAACCTCTAGATATCAAAAGTTAAGGCTTCTAAAATCAATATCTGGTTTATAAAAGGTGTTTTGAAAAAAATAGCAGAGAGGTTCAACAAAGTGTAAACAAAATCATCGACTAAGGAGATGTTGTCTTGATGTGCAACCAAATTCTCAGAACTTAAGTTAAGACCAAGTAAGGCAATCGTTGAGGAGAATTGATATTTCCAGCTTTAAAGTACGAACGAGTCCAGAATCGCCGGAGGACAGCTGAAAATGTAAAACTTGTTTCCGTAGAAGCTTTAACATTTACAAATCAAATTCGATTTTACCATCTTTTGTTTTTTCAACAATTGTCAAGTAATGATCTCACTAAAAGAGAACCTTCCGCATGCAACCACTACACAATACAGTTAAAATTGATTGGTTTTATTGAAGATTTAAAAGGCTGGCAACAATTTTGTAACTGTCATAACCAAAACTAGAAAGACCAGCAACAAATTAAATTTGTTAACAAGGATGATAATATTTGCATAAGAATTGGCATTAAAAACGTGCCTTGTCATACAAAGTTCTCATGGCGCCTTTGCAAAACATGTTTGTTTTCCTTTTTCTTTTCTAACGTTTAAATTTCAGGACGTCCAAAACAAGTACATAAGCATTTTCTTTAGTAAGCTTTGCACAAAACGGAGTAAAAGATTTTCAAAAACTTTTCAAAAGGAGATATAAATTTTCAACGAGTTTATAAAATATACTGAACCGGCCGAAGAAATTTTGCGTTAGTTTAGGAATAAACATCTTTGCTACCAGATATTGATTATTTTGTGGTGTTTACACTTTGACTGTTGCACGGGAAAAAAGAACGGAGCCAACGGTCGCATCGGAAGAGAAAATTAACTTATTTCGAAATCTTATTGGGTTATAAACCATCGAAATTGGGCAATTTGGCGGGGGAAACTGATCGGATTTTGATTGATGAGTGTTCTTGCTCCTGTGCAACTGATCCAAAGTGTACCATCTTTATTATCGCCTTACAGAAAGATATGAAATGGCAAGCCACAAACAGTTGAAGATCAAACTCGATTGGATAATAAATAAAACTCAGTTACTTGAAACGGTATTTCACGGTTACACTGCGAGATTTGAAAATCCATTTCGGAATTAAAATTTTACTTTTTCGCCGATTTGATCCATTTGTCATTTCATCTTTTTCATGTCTCGAGGAACTCTTGCATCATCTCGCACAAAAACCATCGCGAAGTTCGTTGAAAGAGAAATTTGAGGACTGTTTGGCAAAAGTTTATTTTGAGACGGAAAAAACATCTTGAAATATCAAACTTGCTTTTGATGCGAGGTGGTGCAGTAGTTTTTGACGGGATTTTCTGTTAACTGTTGCCTTTGAGAATTTTTTTTGCGATCAAAACTTTTGAAGTGTAACCTCATTAAATTTTTCTGGAAGATGTTCTAAGGGGAAACGCTGTGCAAATTTTTTCAAATTTTCCCGCCAAAAGTCTTAGTTTTTAAACGCGAACTTTTTCCTTCGCACATTTTAATTTAATTTAACTGATTTTCAATTAATTAATTATTATTGCGAAACAATAAACGAAATGAAAACAGCAAGTGGTGGTTTTTATTGTGTACATTATTTTAGCATTAAAAAATATCAGACAATAAAAATACAACAACAAATAGAAGTCAATTACACACGCGTCTTCAATAACTTTTATTGGCTTTTAAATAATTCAATTTAACTTCATTACAAACAATTTAAATAAGTAAACAAAATAAAAAAAATTGCGCTTTTAAAAGGGCCTGGTAACTAGTCAAAATGTAGGCTCTCTTTTACTATTTTTTGACTATGTAGGGTTGCCGAAGAGAAAAAAAATTCTGCGCTTTTGAACAGAGTCTAGCCAGAAATCAAACATAAACTGTGACTTTTGATGACAAAAATCCTACATAGTGCAAGATTTTTTTCCACCAAAAGAGTCGGTACATGTTTAACTCTAAATTAGACACCATTTAAAATTGCAGACTTTTTTTTCTAAGGACAATTTTTCGATTTTTTTTTTTTTTGGCCCTTTTAAAAGCGCAACCTTTTCATAAATTCGATGCGTCTTCGAAAACTACAAAGATTTCAGCAAATTTGTGAAATAGATACTAGACAATTAGACAGAAATTTCAGTGTGTTTAATAACGAGACTTCTGGGCTGAAAATTCGGGTTGCAAAACAAATCCAGGTAATGTTGATATTCTACCTTAATTTTAAAGCTACAAACTTGAAATACAATTCACGGATTCCTCGAAAACTAGCAGGATACGAGACAATTCGAAAGATACTAGACAATTTGACAGATATTCTATTGTCTTCTTTTGACTCTTAGGCTTGTGTTGTGAAATCACTAATACGAGCTCCGCCCTAACAATCTTTCGCGAGAAACCCAATTGAGATAAACCTTGTCTTGTAAATCTACCTTACTTTTAAAACGTGATCCACTGAAGAAACATCTAAATAAAGTTCTTTACTTTCTTTTGCTTCTTTCTCCATGTTAATGTCACTGCACGCGCACTGGAGATGGCAGCCTGAAAAAAAGATAAATATAACAATTAACAATGGGTATACTGAAACTCAAAGAACAAATTATACATACAGTGTACTACATTGTATACTCGACTAAATTAAGTTTACAAATCAATTCTCTCATCTGGAATGCGGTTGTCGTTTGGTTATATCATTGATCACCATACAAATGCACTGAGTTTACATACTGACATCATAAACAACTTGTAACGCAGACAAGCAGCAACACGAAATAAATAACACTGGCTAAAATGTAGCGCTCTAAAATTAACCTTCATTTATAGCAACGTTTGCAGGCCAAAAGCTCACCGGCAAAATAGCGCACTAAACATTTCACGGCAAAAATGTTCGCGACAAAACTGGCAATATTTAAGCATTATTTGCATTTTCTTCCTGAAGATGAGTTTATGCGTGATTAAATAGTCGCCAATCTTTAAATAACTCGTGAAATTTTTGAAAATAAAAAGCTCCCGGGTAGCTTTATATTCTTACAGTATTAAAGTAAACAAACAAAATTTGAAAATTTTACACAAGCGAATATAAAATTCAAACTGTTGTTTAAATGTAATAATTTTGCAAACATCAAAAACCATTTTCTAAGAGGTACGTGCTAGAAGAATAACAATAAATTTTACAGTAATTTACAGGACTGGTAATTATGGTTTTCTCTTGTTCACCTTCGATCTCACAACCCAACAGCTACCGCGCTAGTTTTGACAAGAGGGCTTTTATGAAACTATTACTGAAAACGAGTTTCACTTTGACAGCCATTTCAGAAACATTTCCCAGTGGTATCTGAAATCCCAGAGGGAAATTCGCACAGCGGTGGAAATCCGAAAATGTCATGTCAAAAAATAAAAAAAATATCTCCCAAATTTGAACGCAGTTATGAAGCATTTCTCTCCCACTATTAAAGTTCTGGCACATGATGAAACAAGGAATTCACTTCACGTGCACTTTCAGGATGCATGAAATACTCTCATTTGGCACTTTTAGTTTGCTCTACTTGGCAATGGTGGTTCTAGCTTTTAAGTCTACGGATAAAATCCCTATGTTTGTCCACTCGAATTGAATCTATGCAGTATACATGTTTATTTACTTTTCAAAGCAAAATAAAACGAGGTACATTTTTTTTTACTTTGGCACTCCTGAAATGATAAAGTACGTGAATGATGATCTTTTTCAACAAGAACTTCGCGTCTACATTTCTGGGCTGCCTGGTTTTCTTTGCCGTAAATTTCTTTTAAAGGTTTGTTCTGAGAATTAATTTTGTGATATATCAAGACAATATCCTTCAGTTCATAACCTTACTTGACACTGCTTAGTCCTTTTTCAGAGTCCTTAGTCAAGAGACAAATTCTCCTTACAGGTTTTCAGTTATCTAGAAAATTCCTTTTTGAGAGTACTCTCTAAATCCTCTTTACTGTTTCTTCATGATTATGCTTGAGACTGTTGGGAGAAATTTTGACCTGATCAGTCATGAGGCCAATTGGCTAAGGAAGCATTGATACATCAACTGGAAAGCAACTGGTCTTTGATCCAATTAGGCCCCTTTTCTCACAATTTGAATATTCAACAACAAAAGTACCTTGGGCATTGTATTCTTCAATAAGGAATGTTTCTGTATTGCCTTACCTAGGGTATAACAAGGGTTTCTTGAAAGATCTGAACAGTGAAACAATGATATCTCTGCTCGTTTAAATTCTTTGCCTGCATTGTGTGCAATTATTCCTAGTGCATGCACTATCAAGTGATTAAAATCCCTTCTTTTAAAAGAAAATTGTTACTCACCTAATAAGGAATCCAATGCCTCAATTTGATTCTTTTTCCTCGAGTCTCAGCACAGCTTTTATTGTTTCTTCTCTGTTTTGTATCTAGTAAAAATAAAGAAATGTTTTAAAATTTATGACATTCGTCATCTCTTAAATTCAAAACCTGTGCAATTAAAAATAAACCATCACATTTTTTCCATTTCAACCCTACAGAAGACCATGAAGATAAAGTCTTCATCAGGCCAAGTAATCCAAACTACCGCACCTTATCCCAGTTCCTGTCACATCAATTGACAAGATGTCTTTCTACTCTCTGTTCCACCACCCCTCCCCCCCTCTTAAATGGAATGCCAGTCTGTTGCAGGGTTAGCCCCAGTATGGAATTTGCCCAGTATCCGTTTGTATATCTGGGTGGAGGGAGGGAGGCACCGTGGCAAGAATGTCATGTACAAGAACACAATGAAGTCCTGTGAGGGGGGGGGGGGGGGGGTACTCGCATTATACATGACATGGGGGTTTGGGGTAGCTTCATATTGCAACCCCCAAAAAATACATGAGCCTGAAAAAAAATACCTAGCATCAAAGTTTCCTACCCAAAATAAAATAAATACCGAAATAAATAAATCTATTTATTCAGTATAAAACAGACTCTTCTAATGCACGATTTAATAAGCTAATGAAATTGGTACGTGTGTTACATTGTATTGTCTTTTTTATCAGCATTTTTTCCCAGAACTCACACGTTGCTGAAAAAAAAATTTGAAAGAATAATTATCTGATCCACTGATTGCAACTGAAATTTCACCCGGAGATGTGTAAACCCAAAAAAATATGCATATTGTTTAAGACCTAAAAAATAAGTGACAGATCTCTTGACTCAAAAAAATACAGAGGGTGTAAATTTTCAACCCAAAAAAGTATGCTGGACCGTTTTAACCTTTATGACATCCTTGATGTCTTATGTTTTACAAACTACACAATTAAAAAAAAGTCATCAGAGTTTTACTGTTTTAACCCTACTAGGATGAGACTATGAAGATAAGGCAAGTCTGCATCAGGCCAAGTGATCTAACCCACCACAGCTTAACCCAGTCTCAGCTTGTCTCTGTCGCATTTAAGTGATGTTGAGTATTTCTACTCCCCCATGGATGGGATGCGAGTTTGACTGTTTCACAGAACTAGACAATTAAAACATGATCATCAGATTCTTTAAGAGTTTCAACCCTACAGGGGCAAGGTTTGACAATGATGGAATGGGAGGGGATGAGAGTCTGTTGCAACGTTAGCACCCAGTATTAAATTTACCTTGTACTAAGTCTGATTTCCCCACAGTAGTAGGTATAAATGTAAAGTATAAAGCATCACTTACCATGTAACTTAACAGTGAAGCCCCACACCCGACTCTCTTCCCAGGCAGAGTGCCAACATTTTTCCTGTTGGGAAATAAAACAGAGTATTTGTAAACCTTGTTTTTCAGGTTAGGTGGGTATATCTGAAAAGAAATATTTTTCTAATGTTAAGCACACTGGACTGTAGATCAAGAGGCAAGTACAAAGATTTCAGAAAAGACTTTTGAAGACAAGGTGGAGAAAAGTCACTGCTGAATGATGTCGACTCATATTTTCCCAGGTGAATGAATATTTTTATTTATGAAGGTATTGCTTGCCCTACAACACGTTGCAATTTCAATACAAAAAATTCTCACTAGAGTTTGGATTCAAAATCTCCAGAGAGGCAATCAAATGGGATGTTCCTATTTTGGATTTGCCCTCCTGTGTGTGTTAACGGCAAAATGAATCCACTACCTAAACATGCCGGACTTGTCACGAAGCCGGAAAAATATCCTACAGTGTTAAGAAACTTTAACTGTAAACTTGCAGCATGGCAGAGACAAAGGATAATACGCACTTGGAATCCCACAAAATAATACTCATCATCAATGATACCCACAGGCATTGCAGTTGTTGAAGGAATTCTTGTACACCTTACCCCTGAGCTAAGGGTTAGTGAGCCAACATAGCAACAGTTCCTTAAAAAACAGTAACATTTTTATCTGATTAAAATTCTCTACCTGCTCTGTGCACTGTCATGCCTAGTACATTAAACAAACAGAGAGAAATTGTGACTCACCTAATATGGAATCCAATGTTTCAACGTGATTTTTTCTCTTCTTAAGTCTTGACACATACCTTCGTTGTTGTTTCACTCTTTTGTATCTAGTAAGAAAAAGGAAATGTTTTAACCGTCATGAGAGCCTTAATCTCTTAACTCTTACAAACTACACAATGAAAAATAAGTCATCAGATTTTTTTATAACAAAATTCAACCCTAATAGGAGAGAGGTTTGACAATGGAGGTAATGTAGGATCTGTGTCAAGCCAAGTGATCCAAAACACTGCAGTATTTTCCTCTCCCCCACCCCCTAGATGGGACACTAGTCTGTTGCAGGGTTAGCCCTCAGCATTGAATTCACTGAGTAGCAATAAATGTTGTACACTTCAGTGGTGAGCGGCACTGTGAGAATTAAGTGTCTTTTCCAAGAACAAACAAAAGACTGCTTGATGTGCAGTCCAGTGCACCAACCACTGGACCACTGAGTCTCTTCAATATGCCCTTTGCAGGATCCGGTCACATGGTACTGAATTAATTACGCTGGGACTCAAGTTACACAGTGGGTCTTCCAAAACAAAGGAAAGTTGGGCTTGACTGGTATGAGTTCCTTTGTTTTGGAAGTCCCACTGTGTAACTTGTGTCACGGCGTAATTAATTCCGTACCATGTGACCGGATCCTGCAAAGGGCCTATTTCCATGATAACAAATTATAACTAAATAGCATGTTGCTAAATGGTTAAGGAAGAACTGATATATATGGTGGAAAGAAATTGGCCCATCCTCCCACAACTGAACTTTCATCAAGAACAGTACCCTGGGCATGGCTAGGTTATCTTGTCACATACATGTAACAATTGAAAAGATCCTTGAAATAGCTCAACAACATTGAAACAACCACTTCCCTGTTCATTCACTTTGCCAACATTTTGTGTTAATATTCCTACATGTAGCACAGTTAGCAAAAGTAAATAGGTTAATAACCACTCCAACCAAACACAGCGAAATCACGACTCACCTAGTATAGGGGATCTAATATCTCAAAGTGAATTCCTTTCCATATAAGTAGTCTTGGCACATACATGAAGACTTTATTGTTGCTTCTCTTTTTTTTCTGGCAAGAAATAGGAAAGGTTTAAGTGACGGAAAAACTTCAAATATGAAACAGGAGGCTGCAGTCTTGTGATGAATGGTAGAACAACAGGACGGGACAAATGCAGATACTAACAACTACCCAAAAGGTTCCCCTATCAACTTGCTTTACCAGTATTCTTGTCTACTGAATGCAGGATGTGTATGCTGGGGAGATAAAGGCTTATATAGCAGTAATGCAACCAGAATTTGCCTGTCATACAAACTGCTACAGTAACAGGACTGTCAATTAAGGGTCACTGTAGCCAGCCAAAATGGCCGCCTACTGGCCAATCTTCACTCCACTATTTTTGCCCCACTTCACCATATATTGTGATAAGAAACTTTAAATAATGAAGGATCCTGCAACAATAAGAAATCCATTTCAAATGTCTGAGTTAAAGGGAAGATGCATTTCAAGGGTTTTCAACCTGTTTACCTTTCCCACGTGCATTGGAAGCAGCAGGAGATTGAGGGGTCATGGAATACTTAGGACATTTTTACAAAACTGAATCGCAAGCTTCCACATGTGCCAAGATACTGATGAATTTTCATATCAAGTAATCAGGGACCTGTTTGTGTGGCAAACCAAAAAACTAAATAAAATAAATCCTTATATTCAACTTGGAAACTGACGTAAACCAGTTATTGGGATCGTATATCAAACCACTACAGCAGTCATAACAGAGTAAGTTTCACACACTTTGAATTTAAATTAATCCATGCTTTTAACTCCTTGTTTTTCTCATCTTGCAGACTTAAGGGTGCGTTTCTTCAAAAACTCCAAGATTGGATTCTTAAATCCAAAAGAATCCAAAAAAGGATTTTGCGTTTCTTTACTAACCAGATCAATCCAAGATCTCTCGCATCATGGTGTGTCAAAGGACCCGAAGAATCCACTCTGGAAGTAGATTCTTCGTTTCCTTTGACGGGAGTGGATTCTTTGGTTCCTTTGACACACCATGATCCAAGAGATCTTGGAGTGATCTGGTTAGTAAAGAAACAATTTCCGTCTGAATCCCGATTTTTGACAGTTAATAATATCCAGTAGTGTTTTATGATAGTCATCTATCAACGTTGTCGAGGCTGAGTTGCAAAAATTTAACCTTGCCGATTCATTTCTTTTTTTTTTTTTTTTAATGGCAATTCCTGGTTTCCTTTTAGTCTGGATAAAATCTTCCACCAACTGGTCAGTTTCATGAAAAATGATACCCTATTCAAGACCCAAATGCTCTGATTTGTATACCCTATGCTAGAGTAACCTGCATGAAAACCATACCCTTCACAGCAGCACATACCTATATAGCCCATATATGGCAGTACCCCCCCCCCCCCCCCTTTGGGAAAAGTTACTTGCCCCGGGCTAGTTTTTTGTGGAAACCAGTTGCCCTCCCTGCTGAAAACGTTAATGAAAGCCGTGCAATTTAGCTTCCAACTGAGTCCAAAAATATCCACAGCTATTTGCTCTTGGACACTATTTGCTATGAAGACCTAGTAGCTTACAGCAATTTTCAACTGGGTGTGGCAAAACCAATGTTACCTTGCCAATAAGACTACTCGCCCAGTCTGAAACCGTAGTTAAACCAAAACCCAAACCAAAGTAATTGCCCCATTACGATTGACACCAAACTGAAAACCGCTCTATATAAGCTTACTGACTGTACATGGTATCTCATGAAGTGTTTTGTTCAATGTTCCCATGTGCTCAAATTCACCCTCTAAAACGCTTCCTTCCACTTGCATTAACTTCTTTAAGTTACTCTTAAATTTGAAGGAATACATCTTACTCTTGATAATAAAAGAACAAAAGCCAAAGAAGAGCAAATAAAAATAGAAAAGCGCCAAAATGTCTTACCTTTCGAATTCGAAACAGAATACCCGCCATATTTTCAAAGATATCATGCTCCGGGACACGTGATCATAGATTGTGCTTTTAGTGTATGATGGGATACTCAACCGGAGTCAGCCGTGCTTTTAGGCGCGTCCACACTCGCTGGAGGATTTTATTTCTCCGGTCAGGCCTACCGTCCACGCTAATCCTTCACGAAAACGGAGCTTTTCAAAACCAGTCTGCAAGCCGGAGGAATTTGAAAATCCCGTTTTTTGCGTTTTAGCGTGGACGGACATTATTTTGAAAACGGAGAGTTTCGGAAACGATAATGTCACAATCATGTGATTTCCCCGGACCGTGCGTTCCTCAAGCACAAATCCAAAATGACCCGCAATTGTGGCGATTCCAAATTTCTCCGGCATAGTCTGGACAGGACCTAGGACTTCAAGCCTCCGTTCAAGATTGGCAGCTTAGTTTATCTTCAATCAACGGAATAGTTTACCTACAAAAATGGTCGGAACTGGATCTAAATGTATTGCGAAATTCCAGTGCAAGGCTTTTCAGTTGGTTAAATTGTTAAATTCTATACTGAGGAGATCTTTCTCCAGCCCGAATGAGGTGATCTTCGTGCTTTTAGGGGTAAAATTCGTGACATATCGTGGCTCGATACCACTCAGAGGTGGGCGTCTTGGTATGTAAATCTAAAATAACCATATGTTGTCGAATATGGACATGCTGCGGGTTGATAGCCCCGTAACAAATCATTTCTTTAAAAATTATACTAATTAACCACTAGTAACTGAGTATTTGCTGGAAATAAAATACATTATCAGTTCCAGGGTCTTCCAGCAAATACTCAGTTATGTACAAGGTGTATTTTGATGTCAAAGCAATTCTTCTTACAAAGAGTGTCTGATTGACAAGACTGACAGTATGAATAAAAAATCAACTTGAGTGACATCAGTTTTAAAAACTTTGTATCTTTGTTGCCAGAGATTTATACGAAGGCCTTTTCTCAGTTATGTACATAGTGTAGTTTAATGTCATCCTGTTACAGCAATTCTTCATGTAAAAATGCCTCATTGACAAGTACAATAGGCATTAAAAAATCAACTTGGAGGTTGGGGTTTAAAAATAAGGAAGCAAACAAAATAAGGAGCTGTTTGTTATTAAACGGGATGAATTTTTTTGTTTGATTTAATGTTTTATGTATTTTTATATACATTGTAATTTTTTTTCATACTCGGTCAGTTTTTGTCTAGAAGCAATCGGGAGAGCTATTGCTCAGTTCATCCTCGAAAGTTTCTTGCTCGCTTGGAGGGAATGCAAAATTGCAGTTAAGTTGCTGTGGGTTTACTCTATGTCCAACAAATCGGATTCTTTTTCCGTGGATTCTCGAGGGAAGCCTGGATTTGAACATTTCTTTTAATTGCTTGACGATTCGTCGAATCGTCACAACACAGCAGTAAGCAATGTAAATGAAGACAGCCGCCACGCCTCCAAACATCAGTATTGGGACTGCAACAGTGAGGAACGGCACCAGTGATATCACAAGTACTCCTTCGAATACTGTTAGCGCTGTAAAGAAGATGACCACAAAGGAGCCAAATACGAACGATAAGAAGACGATTATAGGGAGGAAGCCAAAGCCGAAGACGACAGCCAGGAAGATTGCGATCACGGGATGTGAGTGACTAAACTCCTTGGCTTGTGTGTATCTGCTCAAGGCTGGACAGTTCTTCAGGTTGTCCAAGCAGTGGGCTTGATAGATCTGCAGGCTCTCCCAGTGGTCAGTCAGCCACTGTAGAAGGAACTTGTCAATACCCATGAAGAGAAAGAAAACTTAGGAAGAGAAAGAAATTCACAGTTATAATGGTATTATTAACCACGTTCGGAAAATATGGAAACTGTGGTAACATTCCTAAAGCATTGACCAGTAGGAGAGGAGCAGTTTTTTCACTTGAAAACAGGACAAAAAGGAGCAACTGTGTAAGACAAAATGGAGGCTTTTTGTTCTTCTTTCTTTCATGTGCCGACTCATCGGGTGCACGGAGCGATTTTCGTGTTCCCACCTTACCATGAAGGGTTATAAACGTTCCCTCTAACAAATCAAGAGACTCCTAAATTGGAACTGATTTGCATTCGCAGTTTGAGCGTTTGGTCAGATTCCATCTTACCTTACAATTAGTTTTAGTTAGTTTATTGTAATCATATAGTAAATTAACTTAGTAATATATAGTTCTAGTTAGCAATTAATTAAATAATTAATTTTATTGTAAATCTAGGAATTGTAATCTAAACATTTTAATCGTAATTTTAAATTTTTAGCAAAGTTAAATTTAAATACACGACCCCACAAGCTTTTAGCTTTAATTGTTATCGTGTTTAAATAAAGTTTATCTATCTATCTATCTATCTACCTGACAGTGTGTATGATCCCACGCTTAGAAAACTCTCTTCTCTTTGTTATAAAGCTAACTATAAAGGACTACTCCAAAAAGTGACTTTGCTGGATAACCCGCGAACTAAGCCGAGAGGAATGATTTGATTACGATATTATGATTCATGACGCACAGTTAATAATTACGCACCTTTTGGTCACACGTAACACCACGCACGCGCAGCGTTTTGATTTTGGTCGAGCTGCGATCCTGTTTCTAGGTAACCTAGGATCAACCTTTCCTTTACCACTTTGAAATGAAGTAACAAACGAGGGTAACGTGTTCACACGAGGAAAAACCAAGGGTAGAAGAGGGCAAATGGAGTGCGACTTTTGTACAGCATTGTATTTCACCAGAAGCATATCACCTCGATGTGGTATGCTTCTGATTTCACCCAATCAACGACGCGCGTTTTTCCGCCCCTGGCGATGTAGACTTGCCCCAAGCACCAGAAGCACCAGAAGCATATCCCCTCCAGGTGATATGCTTCTGATTTCACCCAATCAACGACGCGCGTTTTTCCGCCCTTGGCGATGTAGACTTGCCCCAAGTCTACCTCATGAGTTTCGGGGTGTAATAACTAAGCGAGCCAAGGGAGCTACGAGGTTTTAGGCGGCTAAGCGGCTGTGTGATTGTGAAAGTCGCGAAGCGGGTAATGAATAAACAAGACGAAGGATTTTTCTGAAAGTATATTGTATGTCGAAAGTGTCACGTGATTGGCTATTTCCACGCGTGCTTTTAATTAAAGCAGATCGCCCACACGAATCGATTATCGCTTAAGACCGTGTTTGACCTCATTTCTAATCACCTCAAATGTCGTCAAAAATATTCCGCAACGTGTCGTAGTTTCCACTCTCCTCTCGGTATTTGGAAATGTGGTCAAACACGGTCTTTCGTGTTTGATATATTACTTCAAAAGAGATTTGCAGAAACATGGGTACAAGTTTGAATAATCCTTTTGGTTCCAATTTGAAACTGATGATTCATTCATTTGGTAGATTACAACTGTGAAGTTTGCCAAAAGCGAATGATTGCACGCGAGTACGTACAAACAGAACAATATTTTTACCTCCCAAACGAATCATGACATGATCTGAATTAGGTGAAAATGAGAATGTAAACACATTATCTGCATCTGCCTGTTATGTTAATAAAACCCACAAGTGCTTGACCAGTTAAATGAAAGCTGTTGAGTAATACTTTCACGAGGCCACATTTCTATATTTCGTACCCTGTGAAACAGAGAGTTCCTTCTGTTTCTGCTCTGCTCATGTGGCGACAATTTTCAATCAGTTTTGGATTTTGATCATTTCAGTAAAACTGAGTTCATTGCAATAGCTTAGTAACCAAGGTGACTGAATAAATTTTTATACTTTAATAAGGTTTCTAGAAGCAGTTAGTTAACAATAATTATTATAGTTTGTGAAAAATAGCAAACATAGTTTGTATCACAGTCTGTTTTAGCAGTATTTGGACATAAGGGTCTTGTAATGTCCAAGAATGGAATTTACAAGCTAAATTAAATTGCTTGTTGTTTATCCTCGCGTGTATTTTCCCCATATGTGAAGCATGAAGACCGAAGCAATGAACAACAAACTCATCACCAACACAGGTACTGGACCCCTATGAAGTACACAAAAAGTAAGATGTTAGAGCTGTGAAGTGACAGTAATGTGTATACATGAACATGTGTATGTAGATTCCAGAAGTGGATCCAATCCTCCATAGGAAAAAAGATGGCGGCTGTACATTTTACCACAATAGCATGTGAGCTTAATACAGCCCGTAAAGTACATATTTAAAGGTATCCGTTTTCGTCTCAACCAAAATGAGGCAAAATATTTTCAACCACACTAGCATTTTCGTTTGTTTTTACCTGTCCACACAAATTGATTTTCATTCAAAAGCACATACTTTTTGATGCATTTTCACCTATCACCCACACTAAGATACCCCAAAACACTGATGGAAATGACAGCATATGACGCTTTTTTCTGAACCATTTTCAAAAGCCTCCATTTTCACGTAACCACACTAGAAACTGAAAGTTTTAAAACTATGCGTTTTCAAAAGGCTCCACTTTTGAAACCATTTTCAGAAGCCTCCATTTTCATCAGTGTTGTTGATCATTTTAGTACAGATGATAGGCAATGATAGGTGAAAAAAGTATACCTTTTCAAACAAAAATGCATTAGTGTGGTTGGGGCCTTACTCACATGTTTTCCCAATGCTTAGTATGAGCTGCAATTAAATGTATCTGCTTTAAGCTTTGATTGGTTCAATGGATTGTTTGGGTCCTTTATGATCGGCCAGAGTGACTGCTTTAGTTTTGGTTTTATAATACGTAATTGAAAACCCCTCAAGTAAGACCACCCTAAGAAAACGTTGTTATGCCATAAGGAGGATGAACTTACACTTTGAGTCCTGGTGAGTCTTCAGTGTAAAATCTCCACATTCCACTGCTACTGGCTGCTGTGCGAGATCTTGCTGCTGGTGTAGTGCTGCCACCTTTCCTGTTGATCAACAAAGGAATTCTCATTACCAATTGGTATAAATTCATTTTAATGTTAGTTTTGACAGTTCATTGGTACATCAAGACAGTTATCCACTGCTGACTAATTACAGTATTCTCATTACCTGTTTGTTTTAAAATGCATTTTATTGAAACGAGAATACATTATTAGAAGTTGATCACAAATTAGAACTAAGCATAAAGTGGCATTTCCACACATTTCTGTCCTTTGTAAAGGGCTACAATGGAGAATGCTTAAAGACGAACCAAAGTGGATGCGAAGAGAACATCAAAACCTTATGTGCCTTATGGCATGGAGAGATATATAGGTGTAGGTGTGGGCAGATAAAAAGGTTATGCCCGTGCTTAGCACAAATAGACCCTTTTAGCTTGGGCAGTTTGTTGCCCCATTTCAGATCATGTGATGATACTCTTGAGAATTCTTGCTTTAAAATGTTCAAATAGTAGCGTGTATATGAATAAATAATATTTAGATGAATAAAAGAACAATTTTCTAGAGAATATCACATGGTCTGTAATTCAAAACAAATCGCCCAGACTAAAAACATCTATTGACCACCAGCACCAGAGCTAAAGCCGGTTTCTGTAGCTTGCTCACGAAGTAGGAGTTTTGTGACTCCTTTACAAGGGAGGCTAGTTCACTTGCAAATATCCCTCAGTAATTGGTCAGATTTCCCTAACAGTTTTACTCCTCCGAGAAGAGAGACAGTTAGACAATAATGAGTCCAGTATCTGAAGTCTAGCACACTAGGTAATAGATCACTAAAATGTGTCACAGCTTTGCATTAGTCTTCCAAAACCCAAGATAGCTAAAGATCATGTGAGCTTAATTCCAAAGATTGGCAAAGCTTCACCAAAGATTCTGAAGATTTACCAATGACCACCAGATGACAATGAAAGATTACAACAAATGTTTGCATAAGAGAACATCAGTCTACACAAAGAATTAAAACCTAGTTGTTCTTTACTACACAGTAAATGTGAAATAAACAAATCATGGCATGTTGAAAGCCTATACATTTTATTTCGTCTTTTAATATCATTTGCTCACTACACTGAAGGCTTGGCTTGCTTGCAACATGGCATTAAAAGTGCATGACGAAGAGCAGTGTCAAGATCTTGTCATATAATAATCAGTATTTATTACATGTTAAGAGTGGATATCAAAGTGACCATGATTTGAATAAAATCTATACAATCAGCAAAGGACTATTGTATCATTTCCCCAGAAATGATAAACTGTTACTTCACTGGTTGAATAGACATACAAGAATCCTCACTCACTCAGTCTTGCTTGTTTGCGATATGGTATTAAGAACTTGTAAATATGAATAACATGAGGCTCTTTGTCTGTGATAATCGAAATTTATTTCTCTAAAATTGCCTGGAGTCCAGTCTAGTTAATTATACTATTGATTGAATCTTTCATTTCAAAATTCCTACGAGTTATTTTCAATCAAGTTTTTTTGGTGGGTTAAGAGAAATTGTCATCAATTGTAATGAATAAATACCCTAATGACGACCACAACAATGTCACTTAAAAGGCAGTCAGTTCTTCAGTTAATACTGTAATAAAGTTCATTACAGTTGCCCAGATCTTGTGTATAAACATTGAACTGAAAAAGTTGACCTGAAAAACACCTTGGAAATGGTTCATTTCCGATATACAGCGACGTTTAAAATTATTTTTCTTCTGGAGTGACAAAATCAGCACCAGCTATGGTTTTGCTCGAAAATAAATTTCCCAATTTGGACCGGTACAAAAATTGCCTTTTTTCCCAACTCACAAGTTCGAAGAATCACGCAAATATGAAGTCAGCAAACTTGAAAAATAAAATACAAATTTAAGAAATGGAACCATAAAGAGCAAGAAAACAAGGTTGACTTTATATTTTCTATGTGTAATGACTACGTGGATCTGAGAAGATTTACGAAATGATCACTCTTTACCTTTGCTTCACTTGTGAACCGCCAGACGAACGAGGGGTAACAGATTTTGAGCCCGATCTACCGGCTCCGACGCTCGTGGAAGAAGCTGATTGAACCTGTAGTTGAACAAGAGAAATACATTAAGAAAATGCCTTAAATTTATAGATTTATCGTGAAGAAAGCCGTGATTTTCTTCAGTTGTAATTCAACGTTCTCACCATTGTGATGACTCGTCTTTAAGCACACAAAGAGGAAGAAGAAACGTGACGTCAGGGGTCTCCCATCTGTCATTGCGATACGAGTGCTGGTGGGGATTCGGTACCAGGCTTCCGATTAGACTTCGTACTGTTGGTTCCAGTGTTTCAAAAAAAAAAAACATATTGAAGATGTTATACTGCACGTACCTCGGTCCGCGGATTGAAGTACTTTAAAAAGGATTAAATTTAAAATATGCGCCAGTTAAAAACATAGGCCAATATTTAGTTTTTGGCTGTAGTGTGCAATCAGTTTACACTATAACGAGGTATCAAATTTCATGTTTAACTTCTTTTTTATTCTTTTCTTCTAATTTTCATTTGTTTGCTCAAGACTACATTAGCTCGTTTCTGAAACCCATCTATTGCAAAGATTCTGCAGGGGATTGACAAGAAATTTCGCCACCCGTTCATATTCATCTCTTCACACTTTTCATATGACCGTATAAAACCAATTTGAACCAGGCGGAGTGTTTCGGCTAAATTATTTATCAAGGTTGAGCTATCTGAATGATCATGGACACGAGGTGTAAAGACAAACCTGAACGGATGTTTGTATCGACATGTGAAATCCAAGTAAGTCTTATCGAGACAAGGAGTTTTATATCGCGGTCTTCGCGCGCAAGCTCTTATTGGCTAGAATCCAACAAGACAGTTGTCCCTACCGTGACTTCTTTCATTTATCACCTGTTTTCAACTGCAGCTCAAAATGCCAGCTAATCAAGCAACTCTAGGCCGACTGGAAGCCGTGTTGGCTCGTTTGGAAGTCGTAGCGGCTAAACTGGGCGTCGAGGGATCTTTCAAGAAGGGTAGCTCCCAAAGCGCGTCAGATATCAAGGCCTTGGTCGAGCGCCTAGAAGCTGCCGCGGACAAACTCGAACAACAATCTGCTTCAGGCGGTGAAGGTATAGATATTTTTTGTCTTCGGAGGTTTCTTTAATTTTATTCGAAAACAAAAAAATATAACCAAGAAGAGGAAGCGTATTATAACAATTTTTAATTGCTTCTTCGCACAGGATCAGGGAAGATCGTTGAATACTATGACGAGGTGAGAAGTGCTTCCGAAGAGTTGTGCGTTCAGCGTCTGTTTATAATAACCAACTTCACGGATAAATTATAATTAAAAATTAAATTTCTCTCATTTTTTTAACAATGTCTTGTAGTTTCTGAAAGGAAAGCTCCAATCCTTTTTCAAGTTATCGGATGAATTGGGAGGCGATGTGAAAACCCAGGTATGAAGATTTAACTTGCGTGACTTGAACTGTCTAGAATATTTTCATGATGTTTATTTCACTTACTTCGCTGTTTATTTCACTTTCAGGCTGATTTGGTAAAGAAAGCCTTTCAAGCACTGAGAGTATTTCTCGTGAAAGCTTCAAATACAAAATTACCGTCTAAAGTAAGAGAATTTTATGATAAGTCAGAGTAAAAATCATTAGCCAGCAGACATGCGAGGTATTTAAATTAGGGTGTCAATAGTATGGTAATGTTTTCTTCCAGTTTGTGATTGGCCAGTTTTTCTGGTCACGATAACATCGTATTAAACAACGTCACGATGTGATGCAAAGGAGGCGAGCGTATGTGAAAGCCGGAGCAAGAAAAAAGAAAGAACTGGAAATGAACAAATGAGGTCCTGATCCTCGGTTTCTTTCGCGCGCAGCCGTCGTTTTAGTGTCTTCATGTAACGTAGCCGTTCGTGGGGGAGGAAAGTCCAAAGGGCTTCTACGTAGGACCGTATAGTCTGCAGAACAGGCAAATTAGCGGGGCATAGAGCGAAACGCGATACACGAGCAAAGAGCGCGAGCACGAGCGCGAAGCGCGAGACGAAAGAAATCCATTTTCTTTCGTCTCGCGCTTCGTGCTCGGGGTCGCGCTCCGCGCTCGTGTCTCATGTTTCGTTCTCTGCCTCGTCAATCTGCCTGTTCTGCAGGCTAAGGAGTGTAACGCTACCTACATACGTTTATGTGGGGACTAGTAGGTGGGGCGTTGCGTGACGACCCTACTCGGCGGTGTCAAAAAAAGAGAAATTTTAGAGTTGAAGTGAATTAAATTGAAATTATCACCAGCAAAAAAAAAAATAATGTAATAACGCGTTGGCTGTTTTTTTTCTTTAAGAGACAATATTTTCTATAAGAAGAATTCAAAGCCTACATGCAGATATACAAATATAGTTTTTTGTTCAACTAAGTTTACAACTTGTTCCTTTTTTTTCCAGAATGAGCTAGTATCAATGATACAACCCATTGCTCAGCTGAGAGAAGAAATAGAGGTAGTAAGCGTTTATTACTTGTAACTGTCTGTTGGCCAGATGGGGTAGTTTAAATCTTCCACTTTTTATCAGTTCTCGTACCCAGACGCCTTCACGCTCGGTCAAGGTCTGTGAAAACTTGATGCCAGCGACCAACCGCTGATCATTAACGAGCAGAAGACTCTAAGGGTGACATTGAAGTGGTTTAAAGAAGTAGTTTTGCTATTAAATTAGCTGAATCGTCCTCATTTCTTTCGGGCACGAAATGAAAATTGAGTTGTACTAATGTAGTCCCGGAGCGCTGCGGAGTCAAACTCGGTTCTGTTTTTATACATTGAACTCACTATCTCTTTTCTGATTGGCCAAAAGCGCACAGTGAATTTTCGAAATCGGGGCCTGTGAGTCATCTAGCTGCTGATTATACAATAATCATGTCAAGGACACTCAAGGTCACGGGTAATCATGTCATTTACATGATTTCTAAGAGTAATCATGTCAAGTTCGCGCGTTTTGTGTTGCTTGCCGTCAGTGAAGAAGCAAAAACATGACTTCCATGTCTTGTTTTCGTTCAATGTGTAATAAAACAATCATTGGATGAGGTTTTTGTCATATCCAGAATAATCAAAGTCCGGGAAGGGCTATCAGCCTCAGCCTCCGGCTTCAGCTGATAACCCTTAGTTCGACCTTGATTATTCTGGACATCACAAAAACTTCATCTAATAATTGTTTATAAACAGAACATACTTCCAAATGCCATTGATAAATCTAAGATAGAGCTTTAGGTTTTAACGGAATATTTTTGACAAAAATGAAGCACTTCCCTTCCTCCCAGCTTCCGACTAAATCGTTGAGCACAGTTCAGACAACGAAACAGTGCTCGGCAGTAGTCGGAAGCTGGGAGGAGCCACCGAACATTTGATTGACGGTAGAGAAAAACGCATTTGTCGGTTGAGCTTTGAATTTTAGAGTCCGCATGTTATTGAAAGGCGAAGTAACGCTAATCCAGGATTAAAAGTTAAACAAGTATCAATTTTTCTTGTATAAAAATTTTTATCACTGCTTACTTGCTAATTTTTTTATTTTGTTTTTTTTTATTTTTTTTTTTTTTTTGCACTTTGAGATTATTCAAACTCAAAACAGAAGAGAAGACAATAAAAACAAAAAACCTCACCGAAAAGCTGCAAAACTGAAAACAAAATTCTCGCTGATCCTGTGTTAGCTTAATCGGGCTTTGAACAGCCCGTATACGCTTTGATGGTTGTTTGACTACCAGACTTGGGAACAGCTAAGTCAGGCCCCTTTTATATCGTAGTTATGTCGAACGAGGACAAATAGAGTGCTTCATCTGATGAGCACTATTTCTTATTGTAGGCTTTCCGTGACCATAACCGTGCAAGCAAACAGTTTAATCATTTGTCCGCAGTCAGTGAAGGCATGGAGGCACTTTTATGGGTCGGGGCGGTAAGTTTTGTTCTCTCCTTCAGTTTTGTTCAACGATTTTCTTTCACCTAAACTTCTGGTTACAGACAGATGATCGAATTTCTAGGGCGAGTGGACTGTTAAAGGTGTTCAGGTAGTTAAAAATTGCGGAGCAACGAAAAGAATCACTAGGATCAGAGTTAGGTAAACATGTGGACCGGCACACTGAACGAAAGCCGACTCCATATCGGCACGATTAAAAATGTGGTAAATAGTGTACATGAGTTATAAGTCATCGGCTCCAGCAAAGTCTAGCTTGTGCATAATTGTAAAAGGTAAAAGAAAACTTTTGTGAAGATTAGATCACTGGAGTCAAAGGCTCTCTTGATGGAGTCGAACCATCTCAGCTCGTAATTCGGTCCCATCGTCACCAATATTTGCTTCCTTTGCGATATCTATACTGCACTCGAGAAGGTGAAATAATAAATATTATTTTTTCTTCTGCAGCCCGGGAAACCTGACATCTTCGTGAGGGACAGGAAAGATGGCTCTGTTTTCTACACGAATCGGGTTCTCAAGGACTTCAAAGGGCAAGTTATTCCAGTTCAGATAATCCCAACTTGTGTCATTTATAACTAGACGGTGGTAGTTTCCTTTCTTCCTCTTTTTATTTTCTTTTCTTCTTTTTCTTTAACTTAGTCGTGTAATAATGATTTTTATTCTTTGATTCTTTTGTTTGTTACAGGGATACACAGCACAGTGAATGGGCTCACACCTTCATCGGAGCTTTGATTGAATTACAACAGTATTGCAAAGAGTTTCACCCAATGGGAGTCTCGTGGGCATCATAATCATCAAAATTATCATAATTTTATCATAATTATCTAGGATGTGAGCAGTTTCACTGTATACTATCACAAGTCATGCAGTATTATCTTGGCGAGGTAGTGGGGAAGAGGAAGGTCAAAACTACAGCTAACCTGTTAAACTGGTTTTGTGGAGTAAAAATATTTGCACTCACTTTGTAGGTTATTTCAGCACCGAGTACAGTTGAATAATAAAATGGTAGTGGACAACAAAACGGTAAACGTTATAGGGGTAGCATAAAACTTCGTTAGTTTAACAGTATTTTAGGTTTCGCTGGTTTTTTTTTTTTTCGTAAAAATAAGTATTAAGTCGAATCATTTTTTTTTTTAACAATATAGACTACGAGTAGTCTTTCTTTCGCTTAGTCCGTAGAGCGAGACCGTAAAAAGACCGCAAGGAAAAAAATGACCGCGCGTAATCTATTAACAATAAGGAACCGTTTCTGTAATGGATGAAAATCTTTTCTTCCAATAAAGGAACTCAATATAAGAGGAGCTGATGAAATTCTAGCCTGTTCTACTACCCACATTTTATCTACTGTTTCCGTGGATTCTACTGTGCAAACCTCCCGTCGTCATGAAGCGCTAGGAATGAATGATTATGCTGATTCAAGTAGCCCTGATCAAAATAACTACAGTGCTGTGTGTTTAATACCGCTGGGCAGCCTAAAAACTAGGCTCAATTTCTGCCGCTCTCTTGCGTCCAGTTTTCGTTCCTCCCTGAGAAGAATGGGAGGCGGGCTTGTTCATTTACTGCTGTTTGCTTGCGATTAGCATTTATTTACTGTTTGCTTGCGGTTAGCATTTAAGGAAAGAAGGAGAAGGCGAATGTATGTGTCCAACCATGAATTATACTTTTTAGGGGTTAAAAACGCGGTTTGTAACCTCAGGGGGGGTATTTAGCTACCCAGGGGCCCTACTCAGCGTATTTAGCCTCAAAAGGTCCTCAGCGAGAGCTTTTGCGTTACCTTTTAGGGTATTGAGCCAAAAAAAATATGACAGGAGATGTGTCAGGTAAGAATTGGTGCCTCTTAGGGGAGAAAAATTTCTTCAAGCCACGCCCACAAAACAGGATCTTGGTACCTCTCAGGGGCTCTTTTCAAAATTTCCGACGACCACCCCCGTCTTTTTCATATGGGAGTCCCCCCGGAATTCACCTCCTTTGTTACGGAAGAGCCGGTATTTCTGATATTCATACCAAAACAGTCGGCAAATCAATCAATTAATCATTCAATTTACTTAAGTGAACAGTACGGTTAGCTTCTAAACATGTAATGTAATAGCAAAACAGAATATTTTTCCATAACATAGATACATACACACATACAAACTTTATTGATGCTCCCTAAGTGGGTTTTTCAGCTCAATACAATTACAATTACAAATTTAATTGCTTGCATATAAGCGACCAGTTGCCTCTGCTTCAGGGCCAACGTCTGCCTTGATCGTCTTGTGAATCACCTCAAAATTCAACTACAAAGGCAAAAAGTATCGTCAGTATTCCCTGCGCTAACCACGTCACAGTTTGGGTTCCAGTGATATTTAACAATGGCTTTTGTCGCTATGTAGCACGAGTCATATTATCAAATCCAACTTCGCATTGGCCATCACGACTTGCAAATGAACAAACAAAGTTTGGGAAGTATTAAGTATTATTGCATGGCAACTTGTCCAAGATGAATAGCCTGATCACACACTATAACACGTAACTCGCTAACGCAACCACAAGTTAAAAACTAGAAATCTCACTTGCTCCCCGTAAGAATTTTGCGATACAGACCGTTCGTGAATTAGCCAGAGGCTGGTTGTTTCAAAACTTTGCACAAAATAAAACAGCTAATATAAGCCTCTTACCGACTGAGCGTGTGGGTCGTACTGGAGAATACTGACCGAAGGACGTGGCAGTAGACCCTGCACAGGTCCTACAAAAACGAACTCCACCGAAAATATTTTCCAAATATGTGGACCCACGTACAGACATGTTTATAATCCATCAAATATTTTTGCTTGCACGCGATTGGTCCAAACGCATCACATGACTGAATATGAATGGGGAATATGTTGCAAAATACATTTGAAGGTTAATATACCCAATAGCCTCCATTTGACTCTAAAAATATGAACGTTATTTGTTCCTCAAAGCTCACAGTTTTTCTCGAGCTTTGCTCTTGGAAAACTGTTTGCCTCTGGAAACAGAAAACGTCTGCAGACAAATATCTGAGCATATTTTTGCACCAAATGGAGGCTATTGTTTATATATGTAGTATTTTTAAAGATATCTTACTTGGTCGAAAAAAGTTTGTGATTGGCAGCCCATGCAAGTCCATTGACAGGGAAGAATGTAGTTAGTAACTCTGCACTAAGCCTGCCAGCTTCTTTCTTTCCAGGCAAATAGCCTGCTTGCAAGCTTTTTCGAGTAAATAAGGTACACGTAACATATATGCTGGTCAAAATTTTGAGGAAAATCTCTCAAGGCATAATTTCCTTGCCATCGTACGTTGTTCCTGTTGTCTTTACTCCCTACCTCATCCAAAGAGGTATAAAAGCACGCAGCAACTGAGAGAATTTAAAATGAAACTCGCTGGGAGATAGCAAAATACTAAAACATAATTTTAAAACCCTAATTAAGTACAAGGACTGATTCACATTAGATACAGTGTGCTCATCCCAATCTTCATCCTTTTCTGTGCTTGCGCTCACTCTGAAAAGCCATTATTTGGTCCCGGAGGGGAAGGGGGTACTCCCAGAAAAATTGGGTGGGGGTGTGCGGACAAAACCCTTACCCTATTTAAGACCAAAATCTGCGATATTCCCTACCCTATTTATGACCTGACCAAAAATTCAAAACCCTATTTATGACCTGACCCTTAAATCAAAACCCTGTTTCAGACCTGCGTTATAATTAGTTCCCCAGTTCAGACCAATGTTAAATTACCGTAAACATAATTTGTGAGCAGCTTTTGTTGATTTTCTTTTCAATAATGATGAAAAAGTGGCTTCTTCTTAAAAAACATACCCATATCAAGGCTAGAGTCCAAAAACCATACCCTATTTATGACCAAAATGGGCCAAATCAGCTAAAATCGATACCCTATTTATGACCAAAACGCCTGAAAAACCATACCCTTTTGGGGCCGCACATACCCATATAGCCCATATAAGGGAGTACCCCCCACCCTCCCCCCCGAGAATTGGGATCAAGAAGACCAGAGCAATTTAGTGGAAGCACGCCATTATAAATAAACATCAAATGCTTCCATGCATAGAAATCATCTCACCTAAGCCATAATCATTCTCTCGATCATCCTCTGATTCCCACAGGTCTTCGGAATCTGCATAATCAATCTTGGAATTCTTTTCATCTACAAGGAAGTTTAAAACCTCTAGCTTGTTTTCACTAGTCTTGCCATCAAGCTGCTATGGAAGTCTGATTGTTGTGCTCCTCCCACTGGTGCAGACCCCTGCAGGCACTGTGATTGATTGATTCTTCCAATTCTGCTTCTAGCTCTGACAATCTAGTTTTTCACAAACT
The DNA here is from genome assembly GCF_042242905.1 of Orbicella faveolata. Lineage (NCBI taxonomy): Eukaryota > Metazoa > Cnidaria > Anthozoa > Scleractinia > Merulinidae > Orbicella > Orbicella faveolata. The sequence continues at coordinate 2,692,561 of NW_028301542.1, read as the reverse complement.
AAACTTTCCTACTCTGATTCTGTCGAGCTTAAAAACTCCCCTTACAACTCTGTTTTGCTATTCTCACTGATTAAAAAGAACTCTTATGACTATGACTATGTTGCTATAGTGACAACCAGCCTTTTGATGATGACTGGTGACCTGTGTCAAGCTGAGTCACATAGTTACACTGGGTTTGTTGTGTTGCATTTATGATCAAAACAACTGAGTTTAAGACAGAAGGTTCATAAACAAAGTTTCTGAGAGGGGTGTACTGAACACATCCAGATTGATTATGTGTTCAGTGTTACAATTAAATGTAAGTTATATGTTGATCATGAAATTCTTTGCAATAATGAATCACAAAACAGTAATGTTTGATGTTTTTGTGGCAACCATGGTGTTGAAGGTTTCGATAAGTATTCAATATATACCTTGCCTTTTTTACTCTATCTTTCTAATTTTTGGGTAACTAGGGATAGAACATGCATGTCATGGTTTAATGAATTACCGTAAACTTCCCAAAGTAATGAACCTCTTTGCTTTCCGAATTGGCAGCCTTTGGGGCTCTTTACTTTTTGTTTTGTTTTGGGGGGGGGGTTGGTCGTTACTGTCAGGGGGGTGCTACTTTCTGGGAGCAAAAAATGTTACATGAAGTTGGTACAATAGAGCTCTTTTTTACAAAATTAAAGATGGAAATTTGTAAATACCATTTTTAAAACATCAAATTAAATTCTTCATTTCATTGTAAAGCTATGTTGCTGCCACAAGGGTCGGCTCTTCATGACTAGACTGTGTTGTCAGTGGTCAGCACGAAAGCCAGGCAGATACCATTAACTGTTTCAACTTCCTGATGCACTGCTGTGTTTAAGTCTGCTTTAACAATATCTCAGTGTGTTGGTTGAGTTTTCAATTTAATTTGAAGAAACATTCATTTTACATGTAATACGCTCTTGTTGAAAATGATACAGAGTCGTCAATTTTAGTTTAAAGAAAAGTTCCTGTTAGTACATTCCTGTTACTTGATGAAATTCTACGGTTTTTGTTTTAACACAGCGTAACCTGAACTGACAAAGCATGAATTGACATTTTACGTACAACGCTTCATGGCATAGGCGAGACCTTCCTTTGTTGTAGAGTGCCTGAAATCAAGTAATCGTATGGTAACTTTCAGCTGACTAATGATTGGAAGAATAAATATACCACTGAACGTTGGTCTCATTATTTTCAGGTTTGGGGGGGGGGGTGGGGATTTTGTTGGGCTTGCTACTTTCGGAGGGCTTGCTACATTCTGATGTTGCTACTTTTGGGAGTTAATAGCCACCACAATTTTTTGACATCACTTTCAGGAGCTGCTACTTTTGGGGGGTCATTACCCTCTGAGGCTTACGGTAAACCCCAAAAATGTTTTTGTCTACAAACCATTTGAGTCATAAGCATCCTCGTAACTGACGAGAGCTTCTTCTGTTTAATGGAAAATATAGAGGTAAATGAGACACTAAACTGTATGTCCCTTCAAAACATACACATAATCTTTGTATTTATCTTCTCTATTATAGGGAAAACTCTGTTAAAGTGCTACTATAATCAAATTTTTAACCCTGGAAGTTTTTAGCTGCCTATAACATAGAATTCCACAAAAGATTAAGATTACAGTAAAAATATAAGAAAAATGTGTCTGAAAATAATATAGTTTAAAAAAACATATTATAGGACGATGGCATGCCATACGCTAATTTACAAAAGTAAGTGACTACTTACTTCCAATGGCCTCTCTTGCATTACATAATTTTACTGACTGTATGTAAACAGGTTTTTCAAACTTGTTTTAAGTAAACTCAGTCTTAGTAAGCCTTGTATTAAGCACGAAAAATATAATCTAATTTTGGCTTTTGATTTTTGAAATGTGGCCATATGAAAATGTCCTGATTGAAAGTCTAAAGTAAACTGAAGACACACCTTCTTCTTCTTCTTCTTCTTCTTCTTCTTCTTCTTCTTCTTCTTCTTCTTCTTCTTCTTCTTCTTCTTCTTCTTCTTCTTCGTCTTCGTCTTCGTCTTCGTCTTCTGCTCCTGCTTCTGCTTCTTCTTCTTCTGCTGCCTCTGCCTCTGCCGCTACCTCTGCCTCTACTTCTGCCTCTACCTCTGCTGCTGCTTCTTCTTCATAAACAAAATATGAATTGTTTTCATAAAAAATGCAAACTAAGTAACTTAATTTACACAAAGAAACTTTGTAAAAAGCTGCCTACTCCATTTACATTGGCTCCCTATAGTTTTACAACCAAGTGCATGTTAAGAATGAAAGCTTCGCTGTTCTTTGCATGCTCAAGGGAAAATCCCAACCTGAGGATTTTTTTGATATTTTATAATGTCAGCAAGACCACAAAAAAGCTAATAAATTGAGGTTAAATTCAGTAAAATGTAGCAGCGGCCTGGTTACAACTATTTTCCTTTTCTTGTCGATTATTCTATCTGTTATTTAGGTTAACAAAAAGGAAAAAGACATGAATAAAAGGCAATTAAGAACCTGCTAATACAATCTCTTCATTTATCATGCTTAATATTTGTTAACTGGCTGGCATGGAATCAGTGTACAAAGAAAATTTTGGATGATTTCACAGAAGAAAATTCACATCCATCCCAAGATACCCAATCTGAGTCCATTTGTCTAAGGCATTTGATGAACAACAGCAACACTGAAATAAATAAATGCAGAAAATAGCCCAAAGAGAGTAAACTCACTGACTGGTTAAAAATCGTGTATCTATTAAACAATTAGGTTATGAGCTCAAGATTTCTACCACACATAAAAGTCGAGAGCATATAATCTAACTGTTTTAGAATAAATCTACTAGTCATTCAAAACTTTATCTAAAGACTCTCCACAGACACTTCGAAAACGCCAAGAAGGGGACGTCATTTTGTGAACAAGGGTACACTGCTAAGCCACTCACTATCTATCACAGAATAGATAGTGATTAACGTAGCCAATCAGAGAACAGCATTCATGATAGAATGCTAGTAGATTTATACTAAAACTTGATAGAAACACAGAACTAACATGAGCTGTTGACATAATGGTGTGAGCAACGAGAATTTACATTTTGATGATCAAAGTAAACAAGTTGTTTTCTTTTTTCAACAGGGTATTTTCTAAAAGAAATAGAAAACTTGTTCTCCATGTTAATTAGTTATAGAAACACTTGTGAAAGTTTGGGAGAGCTTGAAAAAGCTGAGGAAACACTCACCTGTCAGCTCGTGTTCCCACAACATGTATGTTTTCTATTTCTTAAATAGACCTTTTCATAGAGCTTTACAACTGTACAGCAATATATCTTTTTTCTTGTGCTCTTAAAAACCAAAACTCCCTCTGTGTTTTTTTGTTACACTGACTCTTGAACTACTAACATTTCTGCCGGCCTTTCAAGAGTATTGCAATGGAAACTAGTGTTAACTTGTAAAATACTCAGGGCTGCAGGGCTCGAAAAAAGAGCCATCCAGTTGTCTGGGACAAGTAGATTTTTCTCTTGCATGGGCAAGTAACTTTTCATTCTCACTTGCACACTGGGCAAGGGCCCAGGCAAGTTGTCTGCCAACTAAATTAACAAAAATGTAGACTAGGACTTGCCCGGGACAAGCAAAAATTGGGTGCTGCTTTTCCCAAGGGCAAGAGCCCTGGCTACATCATAAAGCTAAGAATTTTCAAAATAGTGCATCCTGAGTCAATAATAGTTGCTCCCCCTCAGTGGTTCTGTGCACTTGGGCACAGGTGCATATTTTTTCCTCTTTCATCTAAGTCATATACACTGCAATATTTACACCACGCACCCCACCAGATAAAAATTGTCAAAACAATGTGCTGATCAATTTGAAGTTTCAACATCCCTCCAGGCAACCCACAAGCATTTGACTGTCGTCCGTGCCCAAGCAGTAGGGAATTTGATACAAAAGGCCTTCTCAAGGGTGGAGAATTTGAACCCCGCCTGGGTGGAGTGGGGAATTTGAAGTCTTTCCAGTGGAATGCACGTGGTTGTTCCAGGTACAGAGAAGTTTAAAGGAAAAATGTGCACTTTCATTAGTGAATGGTTGACAGGCTGAGGGCTGCAAAAGCTTTGCAGCATTTTTGAAGGTGTGTTTAAAAACTAAAGTGTATTTGAGTTATGTGATCCTCAGCGACCAGTTTTCCAAAATACCAAATGTTTCCGAGTCAAATCACTATATTTGGAACCTCTTGTAAGAAACCACACACATTTTTAGAGCTAGAAGTTTGAAATTTTCTTTTGCTTTAATAACCTCCCATAAGCAACCACTTGACAGAGAATAGAGCAGAAATTGGATAGTAAGGCATTGTAACATAAGCATATTGCTGGTAAGGAACAAAGCAAAGTGCAGGAAAAAACGAGTTCCAAAATTAACTTTTTACACGAATAAAACATTTAAACTACGAGGTAAGTCTCTGTAGTTACCATATGCTAATGAGGCAAACTTTTGACCCAATACGGTCTAAGCTAGAGCTCGTAAGCGACCACCTAGGCATGGCATTTTGGGTGGTCGCTTACAGGAGGTTCAACTGTATTACTATTACTATTAGTTTAATATATTACTATTACTATTATTATTATTATTGTTATTGTTATTGTTGTTATTGATATTGTTATTGTTAATGTTAATTTGTTATTGTTATTGTTATCACTATTATTATTACTATTATTATTATTATTATTATTGTAAATTTATTATTATCATTATTATTCATTGAAGTCTCATGATCAACCTCTATTCTGGGAGTTTCAATATAGCTACATAAGTTTTATTTGTCACTTGTCCAACATAAGTGACAATGATAGCTAGTCTGTACAGGATTATCTGTTATACTATTAATCTTAACAAAATAATAATAATAATAATAACAGATTTATATAGCGCTAAAATTAAACAATATTCTAAAGCACTTTACAATGTAAGATTAAGATTACAGTAAAAATATAAGAAAAATGTGTCTGAAAATAATACAATTTAAAAAAGTAAGTGACTTCTTACTTCCAGTGACCTAAATAAGTGACTCCTTACTTTCAATGACCTCTCTTGCATTACATAATTTTTCTGACTGTACGTAAACTGGCTTTTCAAACTTGTTTTAAGTAAACTCAGTCTTAGTAAGCTTTGTATTAAGCACGAAAAATATAACATAATTTTGGCTTTTGATTTTTGAAACGTGGCCATATGAAAATGCCCTGATTGATAGTTTTAAGTAAACTGAAGACACACCTTCTCCTTCTCCTCCTTCCCCTGCTCCTCCTCCTCCTCCTCCTGCTCCTGCTCCTCCTCCTCCTCCTCCTCCTCCTCCTCCTGCTCCTGCTGCTGCTGCTGCTGCTGCTCTTGCTCCTGCTCCTGCTCCTGCTCCTGCTGCTCCTTCTCCTGCTCCTGCTCCTTCTCCTTCTCCTCCTCCTTCTTCTTCTTCTGCCTCTGCCTCTGCCTTTACTTCTGCCTCTCTCTCTGCCTCTGCTGCTGCTGCTGCTTCTTCTTCATAAACAAAATATGAATTGTTTTGATAAAAAAATGCAAAGTAATTTAATTTCCACAAAAAAACTTTGTAAAAAGCGGCCTACTCCATTTACATTGGTTCCCTATTGTTTTACAACCAAGTGCATGTTAAGAATGAAAGCTTCGCTGTTCTTTGCATGCTCAAGGGAAAATCCCAACCTGAGGATTTTTTCGATATTTTATGATGTCAGCAAGACCACAAAAAAGCTAATAAATTGAGGTTAAATTCAGTAAAATGTAGCAGCAGCCTGGTTACAACTATTTTCCTTTTCTTGTCAATTATTCTATCTGTTATTTAGGTTAACAAAAAGGAAAAAGATATGAATAAAAGGCAATTAAGAACCTGCTAATACAATCTCTTCATTTATCATGCTTAATATTTGTTAACTGGCTGGCATGGAATCAGTGTACAAAGAAAATTTTGGATGATTTCACAGAAGAAAATTCACATCCATGCCCAAGATACCCAATCTGAGTCCATTTGTCTAAGGCATTTGACAAACAACAGCAACACTGAAATAAATAAATGCAGAAAATAGCCCAAAGAGAGTAAACTCACTGACTGGTTAAAAATCGTGTATCTATTAAACAATTAGGTTATGAGCTCAAGATTTCTATCACGCATAAAAATTGAGAGCGAATAATCTAATTGTTTTAGTTTAAATCTACTAGTTGTTCAAAACTTTATCTAAAGACTCTCCACAGACACTTTGAAAACGCCAAGAAGGGGACGTCATTTTGTTAACAAGGGTACACAGCTACGCCACTCACTATCTATCACAGTATAGATAATGAGTAGCGTAGCCAATCAGAGAACGGCATTCATGATAGAATGCTAGTAGATTTATACTAAAACTTGATAGAAACACAGAACTAACATGAGCTGTTGACATAATGATTGTGTGAGCAACGAGAATTTCCATTTTGATGATCAAAGTAAACAAGTTGTTTTCTTTTTTCGACAGGGTGTTTTCTAAAAGAAATAGAAACATGTTCTCCGTGTTAATTCCACTGAGTTATAGAAACACTTGTGAAAGTTTGGGAGAGCTTGAAAAAGCTGAGGAAACACTCACCTGTCAGCTCGTGTTCCCACAACATGTATGTTTTCTATTTCTTAAATAGACCTTTTCATAGAGCTTTACAACTGTACAGCAATATATCTTTTTTCTTGTGTTCTTAAAACTAAAACTCCCTCTGTGTTTTGTTACACTAACTTTTGAACTACTAACATTTCTGCCGGCCTTTCAAAAGTACTGCAATGGAAACTAGTGTTAACTTGTAAAATACTCAGGGCTGCAGGGCTCGAAAAAAGAGCCATCCAGTTGTCTGGGACAAGTAGATTTTTCTCTTGCATGGGCAAGTAACTTTTCATTCTCACTTGCACACTGGGCAAGGGCCCAGGCAAGTTGTCTGCCAACTAAATTAACAAAAATGTAGACTAGGACTTGCCCAGGACAAGCAAAAATTGGGTGCTGCTTTTCCCAAGGGCAAGCTGGATATTCAGGGGTTTCTTCGAGCCCTGGGCTATATCATAAAGCTAAGAATTTTCAAAATAGTGCACCCTGAGTCAATAATAGTTGCTCACCCAGTCTTTCCAGTGGAATGCACATGGTTGTTCCAGGTACAGAGAAGTTTAAAAGAAAAAAGTGCGCTTTCATTAGCGAATGGTTGACAGGTCGAGGGCTGCAAAAGCTTTGCAGCATTCATGAAGGTGTGTTTAAAAACTAGAGTAAATTTGAGTTATGTGATTTTTAGGTTTTAAAGCTTGAGCAGCCAAATCAATTGCTGGTCAATGTGTAGAAAATCACGGCTGCTGATCTTGTCCCATGCATAAAAAAGTAGTTGTCCCCAGAGGATGAACTGCTTTATATGAATAGCGAATGAACAAATGCTGTAAACATTTTTCACACCGTGGGATGATGCTTGCATGTGAAAACCCTACAGTGGTGCCAAACACTATAAGTGACTGCTAAATTTTACAACATTCGTTGATCACACAAGTAATTCACACAAAGAATCCTTCAATTAAAAATTGTTCAAAACGCATTTGTTAGAACCAATCTTCAAAAGTTCAAATGCCCAGGGGGGTCCCTGAGGGGGATGTTGAAGCTTCGATTTGATCAACCCATAAGGTCATTTACCTTTGGCATTATCATTGTCATTTCCTTCAACTATCGTTTTTCTTTGAGAGGGTGGTTCAGCACCTACACAGAATGAAGTACATTAAGTGTGTGACATGTAATACAATAACAAAAAGCATAATTCGGTAGCAAAATTTCATAGGTCATCATCACCATCATCATCAGAACCTTTGGCATTGTTACTCTCGTTCCTTATCTTTTTTCTTGTACAAGGTTGTTCAGCATCTACACAGTATGAAGCAAATTAAGTGTGTGACATAATACAATAACAAAAAAGCAGTATTTACGGTAGAAGCAAAATTCCAGAAGACGATCGGAAAATCAGCCGCTTCCAACAGCAAGACCGATCGGAAAATGTCAAAACGCAAACAAAGCAATCAACAAGAAGATGCAATACCGAAGAAGAAGCAATCGACTGTGTCTTCGTACTTTGTAGTTGATTTTTCCATCATACGAAAATAAAATTTCAAGCAGCCGAAACAATTCCGCACGAAAACTTACAGCTACGTTTAAAAATACGCAAGGGTTGCACACTTTAGAACTGAAAACCTCACCTCTTACTCCTTCTTCCCGAGTATTATGTTCCTCTAAAATAGAATCCTGCATATCAACAGCATTTAAATCTTCCTGCGACCACAAAATTCGACGGGCCATTTCGAAAAGTTCACGAATCAAAATACAGGTCTGGAGGAGGTCTCCGTGTCACCGCTTTATTCCCTTTTTTCTCAGCTGATGGTCCACTTTGCCGCGCGCGAACTTTCACTCGACAACATGCAACGTGATTGGTTGATTAGATGTAAACCTTGATTACCACTGCCTATATGTGGTCATCCTTTGTTCTTACTTCACGTCAGCGAAGTTGATCGTAACATAGTTAGTAGAGGAGACTCCCCTACCAAGTCACGGCATAGATCGCTGTATCGTGGTGACATCTGGTGATATATAGGCTTGTAACTACTGGAGCACAGAGAAGAAACATTTTCTTGTTCTTTTGTATGTGCCTGTTTCTTTTTTTCGCTTGAAAACCAAGCTGCGACCATCTCTGCGTATCAGATGATTCAATGCAGATTTGATATCTTGCAAAGCCGCGCCATCATAATTCGTATAAAGTATTCTTGAGACACTTCCATGCCTTGCACCGTGTTAAATGTTGTTAAAAAGAAGTAGAACTTGTACCAGTTTCCTATGGTATTGAAGAGGCCCAGTGGAATGACTTTACAAGCGAGCACTTCACTGAAAAACTCGATATAACACAAACTAAAACCTGCTGTTAAACCTGCTCGGTTCAATCTCGTTCCCAGAGTCTTCGTTCCCCTTGACCAGCGGTCGGAAAACGAGCTCGCTCTCCTCGTCCCCAGAGCCCACCTGTCTTTTGGTCAGCGCCAAGTCACGGCGCATGCATGGCTTAGGTTAAAACATGGTAATCTCGTTCCCAGAGCGCACGTGTCTTTTGTACAAACAGCGGATCTTTGCAAATGGCTATTTGTCTGCATGGGTGCTCACTGTAGCATACCTAATAACAAGTAAGAAAGGATATAGAGCAGTTTTGAGTGTCGTGAAACTAAAACCAATGTAATGCGTCTGGCCAATTATTAAGGACACAGGCAACCCAATGAACCAATCAAAACTTGACGTTAAAACGTTGCTGACGCGAAGTGCGGGAAAAGTTTGCGAACGAGTCAAATGGCTTTAAATTTACTTCGGATTAAATGAAAATGTAGTGCGAGTCTTTTTAAGGGCCCATGAACCGATTCATGCGCGCGCTCGCGCGCGTTGCTATAGAGGTGAAATTTCACTTCGGGTCATTTACGTCAGCCTGAGCACGGAATATAAAAACAACTCAAAAACTTGCAAATTCGCATCCATTTTAGATGTTTTTCTTTGTGTTTCGCAAAATGCAAAGTATAAAAAGTACAAGCAAAGACAAAATAAGAGAAAGACAGAAAAACAAGAGCAATAGAAAGAGAAAAACTAACTCCGTGTGGCTTTGTTTGATCTTACCAAAGTGCGCTGGAAGTAGTGTAAATTGCGCACGCGCTGATAGGGTAAATAAATATCGGGCGCACTTCCGGTTTCTTTAAATGCTAAAGGAAACGCGGTTTTTCATTAAATCCAGCCTTGTTCGACGAATTTCGATTAAAGCCAACGTTGGCAACATAGCTATGCATTCCTTTTTCGAAATCATGCTTTTTTCAGAAAATTACGAATTTTTCAATATTTTGAAATGCTCTCAAAATCTGACCTTTTAGAAATGAAACAAAATCGATGCATAGCGTAATGAGGATTTAAATTAAAACATTAAATCAATAAGAAAAAACCGAGAAAGTAATTTGCCTGGGAGCCTTTGCATTTTTTCTGTATTAGTCACATGACCATGGACGTGGCCTGATGACGTCATCACTAGTGTAACTGGTCATGAAAAAGTTGAAATAACTCTGAACTAAATGAGGAGGTTAGATGAGACTAAATTTTCCTTAGCAACGGTTCGAAAAGATCGGTTAATGGCCCTTAAACCAGGCACGCATGCGCCGTGAAACCGGAACTCCTAAAATCTTGGAGTCTGGAAATTGATTGCCGGTTTTCACATGACGTCACTAAAATTCAAACTACAAAACTGTTGATCCTCCTGACATTTTATTTCCATGACGTATAAGAGCAGCTGAAAACTGATATTCATACAAATTTTTGCTTCGGATGGGTTCTTGGTTTTGTGATAGACTACGCTTGAATTTCTAAGCGTTTGCGCGATGCGGCATTTACAAGACGGCCGAGAGAGTTGTCGTGCTGGTTAAAAATGTGACTTAACTCGGGTAATTTGGCTATCTGAACAATTCTTAGCTTGAGCTCCTCGAGGAGCTCAAAAACATTTTAATGTTTTTGAGCTCCTCGAGAGATAAATTCACGCTTTTGTAGCAAAACTCAGTGACAGGTGTTTCTGTTGGTTTCCGGTCGCCATGTTGGTGCCCATCCGGATGGGCATCAGCATGGCGTCTCCCTACAAATCTCTATAAATTTGTGTAAAAAGTTTCTCCGCATATCTTGCATAAGAAAAATTGCTGAGACCTGAATCTTGACGAGAGTCTGCGCATATTTATTTTCTTCCTTTTCTCAGATTCTGGACTTTATCTATTGAACAGTTTTGATTTTTATTTTGATCTATTTTGAATGGCGTGACACTGAAAACCAACAATTATTCCAGAGCTCCGTGTCTTGGCGCTGACCAAAAGACACGTGGGCTCTGGGAACGAGATTGTCCCAGAGCGAGCTCGTTTTCAGACCGCTGGTCTAGGGGAACGAAGACTCTGGGAACGAGATTGGCTCGGTCCGCACAGCTTCAAATTTCCACTGAGCAGATTACCATAGTAGACACGGCTTCTGATTGGCTAACTGCGAATCGGCGAGACGGAAAACCCCGGGTGGAAAACGAGAGATGGGGCATCGGGATCGGGATCCAGGTATCCCGGGAGTTTGTGGAAAACACGGCGTGTGGAAAACATGGGATGCGGACGGAAAATACGGGATCTAGGTGGAAAACAAGGGGTTTCTGCGGAAAACACAGCGTTCCGCGTTTTTTCGCTAAAATATTGTTTTGTTGTAGAAAAAAGTAGCACGCAGACTGCGCGGGTGACAAACACTACGATAAAACGTATTGTTGAGAAAAAAAATTATCTTGTTTGATTTTTATGAAAGTAATATTCAATTATTATTAAATTTTGTTAATCGATTCAGCATCTTCGTGAAATAAGTTTTTTGATCAAAAAAGCGACACATTTTGGAAAAATCTTGTCTGCGTACTTTTTCTGTCCTGTATTTTATGTGAAATGTATGTTCCTGTGTATGTTACATGTCCTATAAAATGTAAGTCTGTCCGGAAAACGTTTTTCTTTTCTTATACGTGTTTGCTATTGGCTGTATGCCGGGTTTTCTCTTGTTCTACCCTTAATTCAAAATACTCTAAATGCTATCTTGGGGGATCCCGGGCCGGGGACGGCCGTTTGACTTTTTCCTGAGCCGACTATCTGCCCCTGGGGCGGTAAGATGAGAGACCATGGGAACGAGGTTGTGGGACTCCAAGGATGGGGGATTATGGTCCACCGGATAAATCGCTATACAGCGGATAAGACAATCTTCTCCATCCTTAACCATCCTTGTTTCTTTATGGTTTATTAATTAATTATTATCTCTTTGGTGTTTCTCTATCTCTATTTTCAGGTTTCCCTCAGTTTAGAGGTAATTTTGCACGAGACCAAAATATCTCAAAATACCGTGATTGAGCTCCTTTAACATCTAAGAAAAAGCATACGGGACTAGTTTCCTTTTATTACATATTTCTGTTTTTATTATCGTACTGTTGAACCTCTCTAATGCGGACTCCGATGGGAGAGAACGAATCGAAGTGTCCGTATTAGAGAGGTGTCCGGTCGATCCGTATTGGAGAGATCACTATCATGACGTCACTTTGAAGTCTCCACTGACAGTTTGGAGTGTTAAGTAACTCAAATCAGGCGCAAAAGTGAGTGCCTTGCGAATTTCTGATTCTAAATTGATTAACTTAATTGTACTTCTCAGTTGCGTGCTATTCATACAAATTTTGGAACAAAACGTATATTATCGACACCTGGTCCCCGGAGTGTCCGTTATAAAGAGGTTTTTAAAATTAGTATGAATTTGCTCCCTAGGGCCGAGATTTAGTATCCGTTGTCCGTTTTAGAGAGGGTCCGTATTTACAGAGGGTTATTTTAGAGGAAATGTAGGAGAATTTTGTCGGTACATAGGAAACTGTCCGTGTTAGAGAGGTGTCTGTATGGAAGGTTCGACTGTCAGTATATGGTTTAGCAGTCTGCTGTCCAGTCTCGTTTTCAGTACCGAGCACCAACAATCGTCGGGGACCCCTGGGTAATATCGGAGGTTAATAAGAAACAACAAACTGCGGTGACAAACACCTTTTCCTTAAAATTCTGAGAACCAGCGTTGCATGGCTGCTGGCCATTAAGTGTGTTTAGACCATACAGTAAGTTGAGCTTGATAACGAATTTTTCGTCAAACACATGCAATGATAAAGCGTTTTTACTCACGTGGCTGGCACATGCAAATTTATTGAAACAAAAGAAAGCGTTTACGCGCGTGAGTCTAACCTTAAATTTGTCGAGAACATGGCAATTTTATGGGTCGAATCAGCAACCTCAGGAAATTGGTCAGGTAAAAGACCAAAATGACAAACATGACAATAAAAGGCATGTCGGAAAACAAAATTTGTCAGTTCAACTTGACGTTTCGTATGTTTCGACATACATGTTCAGAACTGACCGTTGAGAATAAAAGTAACAACTAAATTTTAATTTTAAGATAAGTAACTAATTAACAATAACAATGACAGTAGTTGAAAAATTTGCATATTACAAGATGGAAACTAATAAAGATAAAGCTTTTCAGAGATCTTTCTTTATTAAGATCTTGCACGCTTCTCTCGGTCAGTAGTGGGAAGAGCTCGAGCGATATTCTCCCAGAACGGCCAACGCGTTCGTCTCGAGTAATTATATTGACTTCTGAATCGTTCTTGACCATATGTAAAAAAAAAGTCGGTACACGCGGAGTCCGTTTAATGGTAGTGAGCCAATGTGAATGCGTTGAGTGGGACTGGAGAAAGGCGCTGAAGTTTCAATTCTGATTTTGCCTTGTGCAAAGCCACAAAATGAAATCTGAAGTCCAGAAACGCCAGAAAGGAGAGAGACACTAACCAGCCAAAAATGTAGTGGCTAGTGTTTTTTCCTTCTTCTTCTTCTTCTTCTTCTTCTTCTTCTTCTTCTTCTTCTTCTTCTTCTTCTTCTTCTTCTTCTTCTTTAAGGTTCTTCGATTAATTCTTAACTCGTCTCGATCTTTCAAAATACTTTCCATTTTGGCCATTATTGGTTCATTATTTGCTTGTTAGTACTCTTCTACCTTTTTAATTTAATTTGTTATTTTCAGGCTTCTCCCTATTTAAAGTTAGGTTTGTGCAACGCACAATGAATTATAGATCGTGGTATTGCTGACTTACTTGGTTGTCAGTGCTTATAGCGCATCCAATTAGCTGCCGTGATATATTAAATCCGATTAACCAATCAGAGAACTCGTTGTAGAACTTGTTTCATATTTTGTTTACCAAGTAGATGTCTCTGTAGGAAGGTGGCTTTAATATCACGTGACCTGGGGTGCTCTGTTAAATAAACCATTTGTCAAAGTCATGGCTGGGCATTAAATATATCTGTAAGCATTGTCGCAGGCCGACATCACGCGAGTGAAAATGTCAGAAAAAGATTCAAACACTCACATAGAAGTTCCAGTTGTTAGTCAAATGGAGTACGAAATGCACGAAAAAAGTAAGTGCATTGCTTTGACAACAATGTTGTAGGCAATTTTAAACATTGTCTTTCATTGGTCACTGTATTGTAGAATCACAGTCGTAGTGCAAGTATGAATAAGACGTGTATGCGTATAATTCGCTCGGTCAAAGATATTTGCGTGTTTCGTAGTTATTGTGAAATTTCTCCATTTGCTGGGCAATTTAGCTCAAAAGCTATGCGAATTTGTCTTCTCTTTAGTGCAACTTAGCTTGTACTGATTGAAGTCATTTGCGATGCACGTTTAGCCAAGCAAGCAGGCACACGAAAAGATAGCAATTTTGCAGGGACCTTTTATTGGTCTTTATAAAAAAATTGTCAATGATAAAACTTATCTATTAGAGGTAGAAACATAAGCTACAGAATGTGGTTTACCATTCCTAAAAGATTGAAGATTAAATAAATGAAAGTCAGGCTACATCACTGGCTACCCTTGAATAGATCGTTAAAGTTTCCGTTCCGTTGATGGGCTTCGTCGCGGTCAAGGAAATAAACATGGCTTGTTTATACGGCACAGTTTCATTTTACTGAGTGATAAGATTGACCAAGTTTAGACTTGACCAGATTATTAGATACTGCAGTATATATTTTTCAGGCACTGTTTCGATAATGGCGAAGACAAACCCAGGTAGTAGTTCTTGTAACGGTATATTGAACAAGATTACCAACAAACTTCCGAATTAAGAATTTACAGCCGGTGTGTCACTTTGATTACTTATACTTCTCTGAAGTAGACAAATCAATTTTCTGCTTTCTACGGAAAGGCGTTTGGAAGGTATTTCATTAGAGCAATTTTTACGTTTTGCTAAAACTGAAATCCACGATAAAAACCCGAAATGACTGAGGATAATAATATTTGTGCACTGGCGGCACACTTTTGCATATGATATGTCGCAACGTATTAGCAAGGAACTGAACAATATTCCTGGTTCAGTTGAAAGGCAATTTTGCCACCGTAGTCAAATACATGTACACAACTTGATGGAGGAATTTTGATTAGTTAATATTGCTCAAAAAACTTGAGTGGCGCGTGATTGACAATTGCATTGGTTTCCTGGCAAATCATGTCGGGTGAATTAAGATACCGAGAGAGCACAGCGGTAAACGTATAACTTTTTTTATCAGAAGGATAAATTTCACGGGATACAAGAATTTGCCTTACCAGTTATTTGCAAATCGATTTTTACTTGAAAAGCGATCTATATCAATGCTCTTAAGTTGCCCAGTTTGTATAATATCAGATTTTGTCGGGCACTGAGTTTTGTTTAAAAGTTTCGGTGGATTTCAAGTTGCCTGAACAAGTCCAAATCGAGCATGAATTCACATTTCGTCAAAATCTACACAATTATGGCGAGCTTTGAAAACATCAGTTCTCCACAACATGGTATCAGCAGTTTTTTTCATTGTTGATTCTCAATATAGCTTTTACGCAACTCAATATTGCAATGTAACGATGAATGCCAGCTTGCAATCTTGATGAAAATCTTTGATTTCCTTTTAACTTGCTATTGTTTTCTACTAAGCTAAAGACTGTAAAATAAATGTATGTTCAAATAAACTTCCGTGTCTTCAGTTCAGAAGTCTTTTCCAGCCCAATTTGGTGATTTAGAGTAAGTTTGTTTAAGTGACGGTAAACAATTAAGGCAACATCTTGTAGGTAGAATTGTTGAGATACGCTAACATAAAAGTAATGTAATATCCAGCGAAGATGTCATTGGCTTCCAGAATTCTGGAAAGAGTCAACAATCTTGGTCGAGATCATTGTTGTACAGTAGCAAAGAGGAAAGCTTTCCCTCGCGCACCTTAGAATTAACTGAGAAACAACGTACTTAAAAGATGGAAAGCTCTGATCCAAACAAACACGGTGATTTATAACTCCAGTAACTTTCTTCGATATGCTATTAACAAAAGGCTTTTAACAAAGTTTTGATACCGATTGAGTTTTGGTTGATAAACTGACATCGCGATGTTACGACTGTTAATGTTTGATCCAAGCATGTGTAAAATATAAATAAATGAATCCATATTCCAAATCACATACAATAATAAACCATTTTGAGTATTGAGCGTGAACGCTGTTGCTGTTAATAATAGCTCTAAACTTCCTGAAGAAAAGAAAAGAAAAGAAAAGAACATAACGGTAGTTGTTAACAAATTTGTAATTTACGTCAATTAAAGCTGTCAAATTTCAAAAAAAGAAGTTATGGACGTAATTGGTCGTAGATAAATAATATAAAGAATTCAATACACCATGCAAGTCTAATATAAATATCTGCGTTATGCATGACACGTTTTCTTTTAAAATGTACTTTGAACACGCCAGCTAATACTGAGACTGTGACTGCATAAGGAATTAAAAGGAAAAAAAATGAATATTTGTGAGTTGATTATTCTCAGTCCAAAAAAAAAAAACTTTACCTTTGACCCGCTTCTTTCAGTCAAAATAGTTGGATAATAACATTCAGTGTATTTTGACTCTCAAGTTTTTTTTAGCTTGTTGAGGTCCCCGCGTGATCATCGTAAACCACAAGTGTCAGTGTGTCAGGGAAAAATTATTCCTGGGTGTGGGCAATATCGACTTTTATATTAGTAATTCCTCCAGTCTTTTGTTGAGTTACATAAGATAGTATGTGCATATAATCAGTTCGCAGAGCGAGTATAGTCACGTCACAAGCTTTGTCGCGGATCGAACACCATCATTGCTTGACGCCGAAAATGTCCGACAAAAACAGAAATTCACTAATTAACATTACTTGTAATCCCATCTCTTACTCAGCATCTCCAAAAGGGCGCAGGTCTTCGCAGACGAGAGGAAATCGATTGGTAAACAAGAGCGGTAAGGTGCACTTACGTTCTTCCAAAGTACCTCAGAAAAGAGAACGATTCCTGGCCGATTTCTTCACGTCTTTGATCGATGCGAAATGGCGATGGGTTATCGTGTTGTATTCTGCGGGTTTCATCCTCAGTTGGTCGTTGTTCGGGACTGCTTGGTTTGTGATCTTTTGGCTCCGGCTTCGATACGACAATGGCGTAGTCTGTGTAGATAATGTTGATTCTTGGACATCGGCGTTTTTATTCTCAGTTGAAACGCAGACCACAATTGGATATGGTGGACGGCAGGTATGAAAACCTTATTTGCACTTTATGTCCTTTGTTGAGTTCAAGTGAGCAGTTCACGGGATGTTTTCATCTTCACTGGGTTCAGCTGTTCTTGTTCTAAATCTGATTAGCACATTTCAGGAAGTGTTCGACTGGAAGAAAAGGCTAAATTCAGGCCCCGTTAATGGTAATTTCACTCTAAGCTGTGTAAATCTGTCCCCTCTCTCTCCGGCTGACATGTCATTTTATGGTCAGATAGTTCAAACACGCATAGTTCTCACTACAATGTACAAAAACGCGAGATTTGTCATTTTAATTTGAGCTAGCTAACCAAGTATAGTGAGTCAGACTACGAAATAAAAATTAGGAAATTATGGCTGCTAAGAGAGCGTTTAAACCAAATTTTATACAACTTTTCGCCAAGGATTTTCAGGTCTAATGACACGGGTCTTTTTATTTTTGTTGAGTTAAATACGTGTTGAAAGTCTACGAAATATTAGACGAAGTAGTTAAATTCGTCCCTCTAGAATTATCGGCACTTTAGATATACCCACTTGAGCGTAAAAAAAATACCGAGAAAAATGAATGTGCGAGCGGAGGTTACAGTCGAACAACAGGTGCAAGATGACTCACAAAAGTGTGAATAAAAGACAAATAAAAAAGCCGTGCTTCTACGTGAGAAATTTGCCGCCGATATTGAAAGAACTGTGAAATTCAGAGAAAGTTGAGACGGTACTTCTAGACAAGTAAGGGTTATATTGAATCAATGTGCCAATATTACCTTAATATTGAGGCAATATTGGTTTGTTTCAATCATCACAAAAACAGCAGCTCAGGTTCTTTGTAAACTCAGCGAAGAAATTGAAGATAGTTGGGCAAATCGTTTTTAGAAAGAGTTTCAAACGTATGATAGGCAATGATCATATTTAGAAGTGCGAGAAGCAAACGAAATTTCAAAAACTGATAAGGATCGAACAGTAATTAGCCAGTATCAACAATGATGACGTTAATATGTCCCTAAGGGCTGTTACGCTGTTATTACAGCTATTTAGAGTATTGCCTTGATAAAATCATAGTTCATCTTTGTTGCCGGAATCGCTGCATAATGTTTGATGTAGCTTCGATGAAAGTGTTCTTCGCATGCTAACATAAAAGTGACTGCTGATTAGAGGCATTACCAAGTTTGGATCCATTTTTTTTCTCTGTTTAATTTAACAATGAATTAGATTCGTGATATTTAGTCCATGATGCGAATCTTGTCTGAATGAAGTGCTTAGGCATGTAGAAGTCTAAATCCGCGACATCTTGATGAGACCAGAAGAGGGGACTTGTTGCGACGACAGTTTTCCTCGTGTGACATGCTGGTCCAGTTCTTGTCCCTCTCTCTGTCACGCAACGCTCCGTTCTCGGAGAGAGAGGGCCCCTCCTCCGAGAGCGGAGCGTTGCGTGACAGAGAGCGGGACGAGAACTGGACTAGTGGCCTGCCCGTTTTTGCAATAACGTGCTGTTGCGGGGACAAGATTTTTTCCCAGCAACATGTTGCGTGAAATTCAGCTGATTTGAATTCGTGGGTCATGAAGCAGGGACAAAATGGCCTCAATTTTCAATGTCGCACGGTGTACACTGCTCTCGCAAACTGTCCCCGCTACAATATAGAAATGAACCAATATGCGCTTCCAGTGCACCAGCTTGCGTACTTTTCCTGCGAACATGCGTCCTGTGGGTACACACGAAGGCCCTTGTCCCCACTGCAAGTCCCTGCAGTGTGTGCCGACCTTTACTTTGAAATTGTGCCATCTGATTAACTGTGGCTGAATATTCCTGTGCGTGCAATAAACAGACACTCTTTTCTATTCTTTTGCAGATAACCCCACAATGCCCCGAGGGTGTGGTATGTCTTCTGCTCCAGTCTCTCACGGGCTTACTTTTGTCTACGTCACTCCTTGGCCTCATTTTCGCGAAACTTTCCCGCCCTCGTCCTAGGTCCCAAACGGTGATGTTCTCGAAGCACGCTGTAGTCGCTCCGTACGATGGATTCTTATCTTTAATGTTTCGCGTGGGAGACGCGCGAAAAAGTCAGTTACTCGACGTGGCAATCTCACTTCACTGTTTCCGTTTTCGGACCACCGCGGCGGGCGAAGAGTTCTTGGTCTCTCAGCAAGAACTTCCAATCACCACGGAACATGGTATCGAGATTGGCGAGCAGATTAAGCCATTCTTTCTAATACCTCTGACAGTCGTGCATGTCATTGACGAGCGCAGTCCGCTGTACGAGCTCGGGGCTCAAGAACTCGCAGCTTCCCGGATAGAAATTATTGCTGTTCTGGAGGGCGTCGTGGAATCAACAAGCATGGTTACCCAGGCCAAGACTTCTTACTTAGCCGAGGAAATTCTTTGGGGTCAGCGGTTCCATCCTATTTCGCTTTGTCGAGGCAAAAAAGCTGACTTGTCATCTTTTGATAAAACGTACCGTGTGCGAACGCCCCCATTTTCGGCCAAGGAGTACGAGAGATCAAACCAAAAAGGAATAAAAATCGACGAATACAAAACGTCTGTAAGAGAAAAGGGAGAACTATCAAATGGAGATGATTATCAGGTTTGGATTCCCATAAAACGAAACCCAGAATCATCGACGAAAAACGAAACTAATTCCAATAATAACTCCGACATAGTTTAAAGCATGGTGAACCAGCCGACATATGCCATGTTGAAAGAAGAAACTTGATCAAAATGATCACACAGCATTTTATTCTAGCTGATCATGAAAGACGTCTTTTTTCAACAGTGTATGGTTGTTTAAAACTAGGTATTCTCCTCAGGAAAAATCGGAAAGAGAGGGAGAGGCCAACGGAAGAAAGGAGTGTATATTAATGGCGTGCAACTTCAAAAGTGCCATGAAAATGAATCGGAAATGAAATGCCCCTTTGTTAAAAAGAAAGTAACAGCAGTAACAAAGAGCAAGACTTTTTTGAATTTGGATAGAACAAGCAGAAATCTTGTAAATAGGTATTTTTATAGCCATATTTTATTGTTATATTTTTTAATGAAAAATGTAGCCTAAACACTCTCACATTTTAAATGTGTTAAATTAGTTTTTCGCATACATGTACATTAAAATAAATAAATTTTAATAACGGCGTATTTTTTTTCCTTAAATTAGGGCTTGGCACAATTTAATTTCATCTTAATTATACTTGTAAACTAAACGTACAGAGAAAAGAACTATATTTTATAAGTGGCAATAACAACAACAAGGATGTTTTCAAATAAAACCTGTTTATACATCAAGTCCATCAAGGATCACTTACTCAATCACTCTGCTAGCCCGTGAGGGAGGTAATAACCAAGGTTATCACCCCCATCCCCCCCCTACCCCACCCTGACATTTTCCTAAGCGATACATATACAAACAAGTGATGAAAGCACCTTTACAAGAATTCGATGAAACAGAAAGAACAAGTTCAAATTTATGAGCAATGAGAGTGATAACTTTGTTTGCTTGTGCCTATAGCAGCGAAACACCTAGCTGATCTCACGGTCACCCTGACGAGCAAGCGAGTGAGTGACCGTTGGCAGCCATAAATCCTAACAACTATCTCCCTAGTTACATAACGCGTTCAGTTGACGATAGTTCTAGCATAGGTTACCACCTTCATTATTCGAAATTTATTTTACAAAGCAAGATATCTGCGCATTACCATAATACAATTTTACAGGCGCCACGATCAAGCTGTAGCAAGCAGTTCAATTAAGCATGCATCTTATCCCAAAGCATTCCTGGCGAAGTTTCCTTTATTGGTCTAACTTAATTCCTCTCTCTACAGACAGAGCCGGGTAGAACTTTTTCTTGCCATATTGAGCTATTTCTTCTTCCAATCAGACTACTGAGACCATCGTCTTCAGTTCACGTCAAAGCATTTTCTTTATTTTGCAACAGCTTTTTCGCTTCCTTCATTCTCCCGACTCAGAGTACATTGATGCTAAACCGATGTCTTACAGCTACACAGGACGAAATCACCCGATCAGCATCATTCCATTTCTGTCGTTTCGTGTAGGTGGCTTCGTACAAGTCGTCCATCTCAATAAGTCCTAGTCCTCATCGTCTGATAAGTCTTCGTCAAAAGCGTGTCTCCGATATCCTTCATCTAGAAAGACTTAAAAGAGAGTCATCAGGCTCCTCTGTACACTCTAGTAGGTTAAATGAACACCAACAGTGTTTGGGAATATTGTTAGTTCATAAGATATTTCAGACTTAAGCAAGTACTGGAAAAACCAACGATCTAATGTCCCAACGTTTCGACGACCTTGACGACGCCATTATCAAGGAATTAATAAGTTAGAACGCGTTCATAAGAGGTAAGACCAGTAGATTTACATAAATGAAGTCAAGTTAGACAAAGGCTTAAGCCCGGATCGAGTCTGTTTGCACATCCAAGCATGGTCTTAATTGTTTGATGTACAGCATTTCGTTAATTTAACAGTCACATTTATTCCAGCATTTTTTCAACACTTTGAAACAACTCTCATTTATTCATTCCTTGATAATGGCGTCATGAGGTCGCCGAAACGTCGGGACATTATGTCGTTAGTTTGTTCTTGCTTATGTATTTCAAAAACATTGTTAATAAGACTTGAGACACTGAGGAGGAAAATGGATCTTGAACGTTACTAGAGAAAGAGACTTAGTTGGGGTGAGACGTAACGAGCTCGCCCCAAGCCCACTAACTAGACCTCTATCATTTACTAGTAGAATTCTACTAGTATGCTAATGCAAATGCTGTAACCTGATTGGCTGAGCCATTGAACACTATTAGTGTGCATTGGCTGGAGGTCGTCTAGGAAATAGCGACGTATTTTTCGTTTTTCCAAAGTTTTGGAGGAAAGTTTGATGCAATTAAATTATTAGGAAGTCTAAACGAAGGACATTTACGGTTTCTTGACTTTTAAAAAAGTTGAAATTATTGAAAAAGCTGATGCGCGCTTGCACACAACTTCAATTTTAAATGACAATTCAATCCGAGCGATCTTTTTCAGGCGCAAAGTTTAATAATACGTCAAGAAATAATTGGAAACCGTTACTTGAAGTAAGTTTTAGTAAGAATTCTACTAAAACAATTAAATTATTCGCTCTCGATTTCTATGAGGTGGAAGTTGATGAGGCCGACCTCATAGAAATCTCGAGCTCATAATCTAATTGTTAATTATTTTCACTACAAGATCAAAGCTTTTGACGTTAACTCACCTGAATCAAAGCCATAGTCTTCATAATATTTTCTGTCTTGTGACGAATCTGACCACTGCTCATCCTCATCTGGATAATCATTCCGCCAGTTTCCTTCATCTAGAAATTTCAAAGTGTGAAGATTAAATTTTGGGGTTGCACTTCAGTTGCCATATTTAATAAACAACACAAACTAACATTTCAGCCTTAGCTCGTCCCAGATATCTCGAGGTTACCAAAATGTAACATCACGTTAAATAAAATGAACAACGATTTCAACCTCTAATACGACACGCTTTTAAATGATTAAATACGACAAAATACAGTAAAAGCCTGGTTACAAGCCTCTCTGCATATCCGCCCCCAGCCCCCATCCGCTTATAGGTCCAGCTGTATGTTGCGGTTGATAACTTTTCCCGAGTAGAAATCTCCCCCCCAAAAAACAACGAAAATATTTTCTTTTATTTCTTACTAGCACATAAAGTAAGTTAACACATAAACTTACTGTTGTTTTTGTCAGTCTATTGCGAGACATTATCTTTTTATGCTGCTTACAGAAACAGCATCTTTGTTTTAAAGCCCTCTACCCTGTTTGTAAGCCCGAATGGAAACGCCTTACTAAGTTACGTACAGTAGGCCTAGCGCTTATAGCGGTAATTCTATGAAATTAAAACAGGTTTAGCTATTCCAAGCACAAAAGTGTTGTCTACCAACCATTTGAATCGTCCTCGTCGTCATAAAGTTCACCAAAATCTCCCTCCAGGGTTTCGTGAACGAGATCAGAGTCAAAAGGCAACACTTCAACTCTACAGAAAAATATTGCAGATTTAAGCGAAGATTTTCTTAATCAGCTCTTATTTTTTGATAGGTTCACAATATAAACTTGTGGGAGGTGTGTTGGCTTAACCCTAACCCTAACCCTTAGTGCCTTTGACTCCAGAGTGAGCAGTCCAGCTTCAAGCTCTAGCCGGGGACATTGTGTTGTGTTCTTGGGCAAGACACTTTACTCTCACAGCGCCTCTCTCCACCCAAGTGTATAAATGGGTAACGGTGAATTTAATCGTGGGAGTTAACCCTGCGATGGACTAGCATCCCATCCAGGGGGGAGTAGAAATACACCTAGTTGCTTCATGCTACTGAAACCGGGATAAGCTCTGGAATGATGAGCCACTTGGCTCGTATGCAGACTTTACCATGCCTCGCAATATAGACTACCTCCAGCCTTGAGTGCTCTCGTGTTTCCTACCGTTTTATTTCCTTTCCCCAACTATAACTGAAACTTTTACTATTGCCTTAAGCTCTCATCCAGTTCCTTATAAAAATTTTAAAAAAAAACCTCCCTCAAGTGCTATACTCAAATACACAAGATAACATATTCTTATAGACAAATGTGTAATACCTTGCTGATGAGTACCACATTCATGCAGCATTGACAAAAGAAAGTAAAATACTTACATATCACCCAGTCTTCCATAATTATCACTTGGGTAATAAAAGTCATAGACATATCCCTCTTTATCTGACTTTATCTGTTCTGTTCTTGGTCCTAACGCAAGGTATTCAAGACAAGCTTCAGTTAATGAAACGTGCACATAATGCTACAATACAAGTGTTAAGGTGTTACTTTCCACTGGCTGAGTGAAACAAAATAAGTGGAAAATGTTTTTCTCATACATTACTGTGTTGCATCTGCCATTACTGACCTTTTGGGCTTTTCTGTCAGATAAAACTCAGTTTGTGCTGCACAGTCCAAGGTATATTCAGTCTCTAATACCATGCTGAGGGAGGGAAGATGTTCAAGGCCTAGCTCATGAGCTTTTCAGCTCTTAGAGCCATACAATAGGAGCCCAGCTGGGCAATCTCATAGTCAATTGTCACACAGGAATTTGGCCGAGTAAACTCATGGCAGTCAGTCCGGCATGGCTACTAGTGGTATGTCAGAAATTCATTTAGTAAAAACACACAGATATCAGAGATAAACATCTCTGAGTCTGAGTCAATATCAAGTGTATAAATAAATTTGTGGAGGAAGGAAAACCTGATAATCAGAGAATAACCCAACATGTAGCTAGGGGCAAGGACAAAAAGTGGACCAACAATCAGTTTAACCCACATGGGATGCTGCAAAGAGGATTTGAAACAGGGCACATTGCTGAAAGGTGAGCATTCCTTCAACTGTGTTATCCCTGCTCCCCTGAAAATGTTTGCACAAGGCGGCAGATTTCCAGGGTTTTTAGTGTCTACATCTTTCAAAAATCTGCAATTATCCAAACAATAAACTATCATTTACCATCAGACACTGTTAACTTTTCTCGAATCATTTTCACTGAGTTACAAAGAATAGCATTTGTATCTTCAGCCTGTTTTGCCTTCCTTGCTAATCTTTCTTGTCGTTTGGTGTCACTGCAATGAATAAGACATAGCATGCACATGTAAACAAAAGAAAACTACAGTGCCTATTAAGTGATGATGAACTTAAGATTTGAGGAAACAGTTGAACCAATGAGAAGAGACCACCCATGAGGTCAGGCTGACATAGTTGCATAGAGAGGTCAGCCTACAGGGGAGCTAAATTTTGAGTGGCAGCCTGCAGTTGTTTCAGAGGTTTATTCTGCACACAAATGCATAAGTAAACCCCAAACTGCTGTATTCAAATCTAGTAATTTGAATATAATTCAGTGCGTCCAGGTCTGATCTCAAAGTTGCAACATTAAATTAATATCAATAATATCAATACAGTGGAACCCCATCAATACAGTCACCAATGGGCCATGAAAATTTGGCTGTGTTAACATACGGCCATATTAAATTGGTAGGGTCAAATTTCACGACAAGTCTAAATTGACTGAAGTCTCAACGGGAATTTCACAATTTTATTCCTAAACAGCTGTTATTTAAGAAGCATCCAGGATGCAGATACAATTTTAAAAAAAACATTGAAACTTTAACCAAAAAATTATTAAGGATTATACAGGTTTAATGTGGCCATTGGCCTTATTAATAGGGTGGCTGCATTAACAGCCAAATTGGAGTTTCAAGAAGTAGTGCGATGTGCATACGTTTTTATCCCTAATTTATTCCATTCTTTTGTTATTTAAAGAACAAAACAAAAGAAGAGAATAAATTACGGAGGAGATTGCACATGCACTGAACTTATTCTTGAAACTTTGCTTTGGCTTCAAATGATAATAAAATCAGTTTAATATGTAGTAAAAATGTGCTCACCTACTGAGTGACTCTTCATCTTTGACAAGATCATAAACACTCAGAAGTCTTTGCACTTCTAAATCAACATCATCAACGGCTTCCTCTGTTGCTGCATCCGTACTCTGTGCTTCCTCAGACAATCTAGTGTTACTATCTGATTTGCTGTTAATAATAATAATATTTAACAAAATAACTTGAGTAATCTATTAAACTCAGAGAACCCTGGAAAGCTAGCAGTTGGGTGCATTTTTGGGGCAATAGGGGAAAGAAGTACAGTTTTTAGCTCTGCTAATAGTCTGTATTAATGCACCTGGTTTGTGTTGTGCAAGAGCATGATGTGGACTCCTATGGAAACAGTTACAACTATTGGGCACTTAGAAGAAGGAAAATCAAAGTGGTTAAGTGTAATATATTATGCAATTTTTGAAAGTAAATCAACTTGATTGAAAAAGCTGTTATGGAAATATATGTAGCTAACACGGCTTGCAGTGTAGTTGCACGAAAATAACACAAACAAGGTTTGTCAGTTTGTTTACAATAACCTTCCATTTTCTTTTCTCTCTACTACTAACATTTGCTTATATGTCTTCTCTTGTTGTTTGATACTAGTTGTAAGTTGTGTGTTAAAATAGATAAATAAAGAAAATTATTCCATGTCAAATAGACTAGAAGGAAAAGACACCATACCTAGCTGAATCTGTTCCATTTTCCCTGTTTGAAGAAATGACTTTGAATCTGGCTTCCTGATCTAGAAGCTAGTAAAAAGACACACAAAGAGGTTGGCATTAATTAAACCCTGAAGCCAAGGAGAAACATTGCACATTTGTATACATCACAACAGCAAAGGGTGGATATATTTCCTTTTGATAGTATTTTTATTTTATTGAAATATAAATCATGTATTACCATGTTCAGTACAAATGTAAATTTTTCAAAATAAATTCTTTGCATGCTTATCAACAAAGTAAGGGCATCTATATTTAAAATTAATTAATGCATAGAAGAAATACCTTCTTCTGTTGCCGCAGCCTATCTTGTATTGTTTGTTGACTGTGGATGTGAGATTTGGCCAGATTTTCATGGCTTATTGACTGCTTATGAATCTTGGCCTTAAACACAAAGCAAAAGCAACAGTCAAAGACCTTTGAAGTAGTATTTGAAATCATTGCAAACAAGAAATTATATTACAACCAGTTTGTCACCTATTCACGGTTGCCACAGGCATAATTTTTCAAACTTTCCTGACTCATCCCTCATAAAAATAAAATTTCCCTGACCAAATAAATACAAAATGTCAGGTACAATAGTGGCCTCTAGCCTCATTTTACAGCTGCCCTTTCCACTCTTTCTGATAAGTTTTCAACAACAATATCATTAAGATCACAGTAACCCAAAATGTTTATACAAGCCTTTAATGGTATTAAATTAGCCATGTTAAATTATTTCAATTTTCCCAAGGCATTTTCTTTTAAATGTCAATTTCCCCTGACTCAAAATAAAATTCCCTGACTTTCCCTGACATGGAAGAATTTTCCTCAGTGATTATTTCCTAACTTGTGGCAGCCCCGCTATTACGTGATGATTTTTAGGGCTCTGTGGAGTGTTACATTCTATAAAGAAATATACAGTAAAAAAGAGAGCAAATGTTTCATTTACAGGAGAGCCTTCACTAATGGACACCAGCTATTAAGCAGACATCTCCTGAAGGTAGACACATGAATGTATGGACACTCCATCTTAGACCTTCAAAAGGCAGACACCTTTCCTAAGCAGACACATTTCCCAGGTCTGAAGGGTATCTACATATGGGTTGGAGTGTCAATTGTACTT
The DNA here is from genome assembly GCF_042242905.1 of Orbicella faveolata. Taxonomy (NCBI): domain Eukaryota; kingdom Metazoa; phylum Cnidaria; class Anthozoa; order Scleractinia; family Merulinidae; genus Orbicella; species Orbicella faveolata. The sequence continues at coordinate 2,665,163 of NW_028301542.1, read as the reverse complement.
CTGGGAATACATACCAGCAAGTCTTTTCTCTTAACATCATCTCCTTGTGGCACACTTCCAACAAACTTGAAAACTCGCTCAACTGAAATTAATGACATAAGACAAGATATTGAAACAAAGAGACTTTCACTTGTACACCCATGTAAATAAAAATATAACAAAAAGAATTGAATGCACAGTCACACAATGAAACCTCGCTTTACACTCAGCTTGTAAACATAGCCACCTTCTTGAACTGCCTAGTACATGAAATTATCCTTTGTGTATGTAATAAAATTCATTCTTTCTCTGCTCTCTGCCTTCTAATATGACGTATGTAACAATTACAGTGATTAGTAAACCTACATATTAATATAACTTAAGTTTAGGTTATCATATACATGTAGTTCTGCTTATCAGCTACATGTGAGAAATTGGTCTGAAAGCAAGACCTACAGGTAGCATATGAATGAAGTTTTTGACCCCCAGGCAAGCTACTCACAAACAAGTGTAAGCAGTAAGGGTTGAAAACTACAAATTTCTTTCACCATAATGTCAGCGGTCAAGATGAATACAATTTTTATTTTAAATTAAAATATAACACCACAACTACACTAAATTAAAGTAAAAGTGAATAATAAGTTTACACCTTTGACGATTACCAGAACCTTACGTATTTGTTCAATATTATGCAATTTAATAATTACAGCCTTTGCCACATAGAAATAGACTAGTTAAATTTCCTTGTCAGACCCTAAAAATTGCTAGCGAAACCTGCGATGGATATAAAGTTACTATTAATCGCAGCATGGGTATTAAAGTTTAACTGGAAGAAATCTATACAGAATAAACGATGTCGAAGTTACTAGGCACACACCTGTTGATGTATCACTGGTTTTCAAATCAGTTATTTCCTTTGCACAGTCTTCGTTCTTTGCAATGTGGGGTTTCTTGAAAACTTGAGCGACAACTGGAAAATATGACCAGGCAGTGTGCTCAATAAGCTTAATAAACACTCGTCAGACGAGCAAATTTATAAGGGAACGACTCAATTCAAGATGCAACATAAACAGGAACTTCTTTCAAGTTTTGAATTGCAAAGAAATAAAACAAAATGGTTGAGAATCAAATTAATTATTTTACTTACGTAGTGCATCCAGAGCATCTTCCGTCCTTTTTCGTTTTATTCTCAGGACCACAGATCCATGGTCGGCCGCCATCTTGGCAGCTCGTCTTGCTGAGCATGATGGGAAGCTTGGCTTCCAAAATTATACGTAGGCATGCAATGCATCCACGCGATGATAAAATTGTCTCTGTACCCGTGGTACATAAAAATTCAAAAGAAAAAGAATAGAAAACTGATGAGGTAGAAAAATGTAAAAAAGTGTCATTCACAAAATTATATGGATTTCAAGAGTCACACGTCTATCGGAGAGAACAATTTATTTCTTACTGTTCATCCTAAGCATTTATTATTACTATCATCATCATCATCATCATCATCATCATCATCATCATCATCATTCATTCATTGTGCTCGTTGCTGTTAAAGTTTGCTTAATCAACTCCCTAAATCCGAATAAACGGCCAAATAATGAACAGCCAAACGAGCACAAAACAAACGAAAGCCCGGCCGAACAAAAAGACGGCTGAGGGTGCTGAGAACATCTCTGCTATGAAACGAAATCAAAACATATAAAATTATGTTCCCGCCATTTCGTCTCAGGTAGTTTCGAGAAAGTCGCCTGGGCTGTACACGCATCGCGCGAGTAACATCCTTGGAAGAACTGGGTACCATGTCTAAAAATAACTTAAGAGGGATTACCTTAGGTAAAGGACATGTATGGGGGAGTCACTCTCTCACCTTGATAATCTCTTGTTTACACCCATTCTCGACCCCAGAGCTCTTCTCTTTCGCGCATGACGAAAGGCGAGAAAAGCGTTCGCGCGCGGTTAAGAAAGCGAAGAATCTGGGGTCGAGAATGGGTTTACACCAGGCTCCGGTTTTTCGAAGGCTTGATAACGCTATCCACCGAATAAATTGCTGTCCACTGGATAAGTGTTGGCAAAACAAACCACGCTATCCATTGGATGGTGATTTATGCGGTGGAGAACGTTATTCATCTTTCGAACAATCCGGGCCAAGGCGGCACCAGCGCGGACCTTTTTTTCCGCCTTGTTTACACGCCACATGCGCACTAAGGTTGACATTGACGTAATCAACTATGCTACCAAGTGCGCGACTAAAATGAAAGCAAAATTTTCATCCCGTGACCAAATAAATTTTAATTAACCTGTACTAAAACCAGGAACACAAGAATAGTAGCATATGCCTAACCACTTTTTCAAAAAAGCTGAAAACAACTCATTAAAATTAAAAAACCCCTGTTTATCCCTAAAGTTTATGTCATGAAATGGAAGTGGCCAGTTTATTCAATGCGTGATTAGTTTCTGGTTGTGAGGAAAAGCTATTTAGACCGTATTTTGGCCGCGAAACCAGGGAGTTGTCAGGGAGGGTTTATTAGTTTACAGCTGGTGGGAAATCATATTTCACCTCTCCGTCTTCTACCAAACGTTTACATGAAAAAGTTGCCCTATCTTTAGGATTGACCGAACCAAATTGGTCAAAATTGGCCTTCTGAGTTTCGAGTACAGTCGAACCTCTCCACAACAGTGACCTTGGCAACAGAGGAAAGTGGCCGTTGTAGAGAGGTGGCCGTTGTAGAGAGGTGGCCGTTGTAGAGAGGTGGCCGTTATGAGGTGGTAGGGGTGTAATATCATGATGACACCGGTTTTTTTCTTGTTGTCAACAATTTACGCGCATTAGTGGTTGCTGCCGTTGGGGAGAGTTTAAATAAGAGTGAATGTGTGGACCGTCCGCCGGGACAAAAAAAAGTGGTCTTTGTAGAGGGCTGGTAGTTGTGGAGAGGTGGCTGTTAGTGGAGGTTCCACTCTATACTCTGTTTCTTGCTACTTGTCTCTGATAGGCCAAACAAAAAGTTATCAGGGATAATATAGAGTTAAAAGGTGCCTTGCCCCTGGGGTCGCTCCACCTTCAAACGCACTGATAATCCACCCAATCCCCAGAACCAACTTTGTGATGTCAACTTTAATTTTTGCTACAGTTAGGTCTATAAAGTAATGTACGAAAAGTTCTTTCGTCTGTGGGAGGTGGTTAGGTATGAGGAGGGTTAGGGTTAGGGTTAGGGGTTTAGGGTTAGGGTTCGGGTTACCTATGAGGAGTGATGCTTTTTCTAGAGTAAGCATTTCCTCCAGTAAAAGGCTTTAACTGATAGGCAGCAAAGTTCAGAGTCTTCTGTTAGTTGAAAGCATTCTTACCGACCCTTACCGTATCAAGGAAGCAGTGTTTGCGGTGAATTTTTGGAAAAAGAACGGCTTTGTCTTTCTCTGCTCACATTTATAAATGGTAATGACTTTGAGAGCAATGGCAAACCTGAGAGTTGCATTGCCACGATGCACTGGGTTGGAAACTCTTAGCCGCCACATCCATTAGAACAGATCTAGATTTTTCAACCAACTGAACCTATAGTGTTTAATAACCATGCTCCCCAGGTGTTACCTGTAGCTTGGTGATTAGAGTATTTAACCAGTGAGAAGAAGGTCTTTGATTCGACTCTCTTGGGGGACTTAGTAGTTCTTTGTCCCATGGTCCTGACAACTAAATTTACGTCTTACTCAAATTCAATTAAGAGATTGCAAGAGAAAGCGTTGTCTTTTGAGCTCTGCCCTCGAGGGGACTGTGTTAACACTAAAGCGTGTTTAGTGCAGTGGATCCCCGTTAATATGGTCACCAACGGGCCATGAAAATTTGGCCGTATTAACGAGGTGACCGTATTAATGGGTAGGGGCAAATTTCATGACTGGTCTAAATTGAGTGACGCCTTAGCAGATACATTACAGTTGCACTTCTAAATAACTTTTCTTTGATAAGCAACAGAATGTAGATATAATTTTCAAAAATGAGACTTCAATCAGTACATACTAAATTTACAATTAGAAAACATTCCTACGATAATATGCGCGCTGATTGGTTTGAAATCGTGTTTCTATTAAACAATTAGATTAGTTGACTCGGGCTGCGACCTCGTCAACTACCACTCGGGCTGCGCCCTCGCCAACTATCACACGATTGAAATCTCGAGCTCATAATCTAATTGTTTATTAATTAGTATAAATCTACTAGCGTTCTATTACGAATGCTGTACTCTGATTGGATACGCTACTCACTATCTATTCTGTGATAGATAGTGAGTAGCGTAGCAGTGTCCGCTTGTTAACAAAAGGACGGCCGCTTATTGGCGTTTTCAACTCGAAAGCCGGCCTTTTCCCACTTTGGCAAACACGACAAAAAAGCAATTTGACGTAATCTGTTGTCTATACAAAATGAAGCAATCTCATTGGTTGCTATGCGTGGCAAAGAATTGTGATTGGTACAGGAAAATCACGCCACTGTCAAACTTAACTCGAGCGTGGCTGCTTCTTACACCACAGAGAGCACACAGTCTTGTTGAGTAGGAAGGGAGTAACTACGCCTTTGTCTCATGTCGCTTCTTACGCGAGCTGACAAGGTAAACCGCTACCTACATGTCCTGCATACGTCTTGCATAACACTGTAGCACTAAGCCTTTTCGCGTTGTGCAAAAATTTTTTTGGTTTACAAATAACATTGACAAGGGAGGCAACTCTTAGCCTCCGAGCAGGCTCATGTTTGAGTCACGTGCGCAAGCGGAGAGCATAGCGATCCGCCGGGAAGGAGTCTGGTGAAGAAGCTTTGCCGCTTGATTTCACGCTCGCGCCTACCCCGCGCGCGCTTGTGCTTCAACGTAAGCCTACTCGCGGCTATTTCGCGAATTACCACCCGTATTGCAAGTGCCGCAACATAAATCATTGACCATCATTGCGCCGAGCTATACACGACGAGTTCATTTTTTTTTGTAACATGTTGCCGCAGATTATTGCGACACAACTGATAGTAAGCACAATAACGCTTTTCAGCTTGTAATGCAACAGTGTTGCGCAGCAAGTTTCAAGAACGAAGCTACCCGTATAAATTCGACTTAAAGTCCAATCGGTGCAAACTTTCCATCTGAGGGATTGGGGCAATCAAATAAGGTTTTATCTCACTGATGAAGACAATGGCAGCTATTTACACATGAAAGGTTAAAGAAAGCTTTTACTTTAATAAAAAGTACTTCGGTCAACTATCTTGGTACAATCAAGCTAAACTAAGCCAAAGAAGTTGAGTAGTTTTAGTCGGGCAGAATATTTGGAGACTACCTACTTTTAATACTCTGGTAGTACCATATCATACATACGTCTCGTCTAAGAATAAACCACACACAAAACATTTTTTTGGAGAAAAAAATTATATGGTAAGTCACCTACACCTATGACTACGAAGGTGCGTGAATAGACTACTGGAGTGGCTAAACGCCTCGTTACATTGTGGACACTGATATGGCTTTTCACCTGTGTGAGTACGGAGGTGCTTGGTCAGAGTACCAGACACGTTAAACGCCTTGTTACATTGTGGACACTGATATGGTTTTTCACCTGTGTGAGTACGGAGGTGCGTGGTCAGACTACTAGCCTGGTTAAACGCCTTGTTACATTGTGGACACTGATATGGCTTTTCACCTGTGTGAGTACGGAGGTGCGTGGTCAGATGACTAGCCTGGTTAAACGCCTTGTTACATTGTGGACACTGATATGGCTTTTCACCTGTGTGAGTACGGAGGTGCGTGGTCAGACTACTAACCCGGTTAAACGCCTTGTTACATTGTGGACACTGATATGGCTTTTCACCTGTGTGAGTACGGAGGTGCTTGGTCAGAGTACCAGACACGTTAAACGCCTTGTTACATTGTGGACACTGATATGGCTTTTCACCTGTGTGAGTACGGAGGTGCGTGGTCAGAGTACTAGCCTGGTTAAACGCCTTGTTACATTGTGGACACTGATATGGTTTTTCACCTGTGTGAGTACGGAGGTGCTCGGTCAAATGACTAGCCCGGTTAAACGCCTTGTTACATTGTGGACACTGATATGGCTTTTCACCTGTATGAGTACGGAGGTGCGTGGTCAGAGTACTAGCCTGGTTAAACGCCTTGTTACATTGTGGACACTGATATGGCTTTTCACCTGTGTGAGTACGGAGGTGCGTGGTCAAATGACTAGCCTTGTTAAACGCCTTGTTACATTGTGGACACTGATATGGCTTTTCACCTGTGTGAGTACGGAGGTGCGTGGTCAGAGTACTAGCCTGGTTAAACGCCTTGTTACATTGTGGACACTGATATGGCTTTTCACCTGTGTGAGTACGGAGGTGCGTGGTCAGATGACTAGCCTTGTTAAACGCCTTGTTACATTGTGGACACTGATATGGCTTTTCACCTGTGTGAATACGGATGTGCTTGGTCAGAACACCAGCCACGTTAAACGCCTTGTTATATTGTGGACACTGATATGGGTTTTCACCTGTGTGAGTACCGAGGTGCCTGGTCAGATCAATAGAGTGGTTAAATGCCTTGTTACATTGTGCACACTGATATGACTTTTCAATTGCATGAGTACGGAAGATCTTATTCCGATGGGTAGACTGAGTCAACGTCTTGTTGCATCGTTTAGACTGACACTGCTTTTCATCTGCATGAGTACTAGTATGGCTGTTAAAATCATATAACGATGTGAATTTTTTCCTACAGAGTTTACATTCCCAGATTTTTGCAATTGTTCTGGATGAACAGTAGTATCTCTTGTGTCTCTGTAAAAAGTTTAAGGAAGTGTACATCCTTTCACAGCCCTCGCAGGTGTAGCCAACACCTAAAAATAGAAGAATCAATTTTTTACATGATAAAAATAGACATACCTTGACAGTTTTTGTCTGTCGGAAATATCCTTATCGTGACAACGAGGACATTTCGCATTGTTTAACTCTGCACAATCATGCCATTAGAATTGATTTTGATGTCTAAAGTCTTGCACAATAAGTTAATTTCACGGTAGAAACGAAATCCCTCCAGCTGGCGACATCTGAGTGTCAAGTAAATTTGAGCGCTATACACCTCTAGCAATAAATACGCATACCTTGCTAATTCTACTACTTGGTGATTTTGTTATCGGCAGTCCTGAGTTCAGCCACTTGGTACTTTCGTGAAAACAGCCAGCTACTGTGCTTCCCGACATAGAGCAAAATGTCTTGTTCCATTACTTAATGTTTTGTAACAAACGAATCGTAAGCAAAAATGGAAATGAGATAAATACAGTATTGAGTTCGTTGACTCTGTTGGTTTAATACCTATTGAAATACTGTGGTCCTGATTATCACAGGGGGATATTCCTAAATCTTGGGCGTAGCTCTCTCCGTACCACACCAGTAGCTCTTTCCCTGGAGTTACTGGCTTGTAAGTACGGTAGTAAATCTCGCCTCTATACTGATAAGCAACCAAGTTCTGCTCGTCTTCACATCGAGAGCAATTTACAAACCGCATCCAGTTGCTATGGCTTTCATCTTGACCATCTAAGAAATGACTGAACTTGCCATCTTTCACAATCTGAAAAAAAATTATACTATAATGCTGCGCCTGAAGCCTACAGTAGCTGTATACGAAGAACATACATTCACATAATTCCAAAATTCCATCAGAGTCAGGAAAGGCAGGAAAATGATAAATAGTTAATTTCAAAATCAATGATGCATTGAAAATATTTACTGTTCAAAAGCACCATCACGTTACAACCGAACTCCCCGAAACTGAATAACTCGGAGAGAGGTCTCTCCAATTTTTTTTTCTTTCGGGTTCACTTGCAATATCTTAGGGGTGTTCCTTCCCGGCCGGAGTGTAACGGTTGATCATCGGTACTTCGGCGATTCACTGCGATGTTTCACTACGAATCGGTTTTCGGTTTGGAATTCAGAAATAAACGCGGAACAGTTCAGAAATTAGATTACCGAGACTTGAACGATGCAGTTTGTAAAGTGATTTATGTCCTACCGGGAGCCATAATCGGGGACGGAGACCGTAAGTCTTGGGATCCGCGCGCACCTATGATATGGGACAATTTTTCTATTTTTAGAACAAATTGCGCCATCCTGATGTCACATATTCGCGCGGATGCACGCACATGTCGGAGGCTCTCGCGTGGATGTTGTCGCGTTGCGTGATCAAATGGTGAGAGTTGAGAGACCTCGCGAGATTATCTTGCGTATTTTTCACAGCGATGGCAGGGAATAAGGCAGGGAATACGAACCAGGGCGCTTATATGTAGTTATATGCTCTGAGCTAACGGAAAAGGTGGGTTTTTCAGGGTCGAAAACAAGACTTCAATCTCACGCTGGGAATGAATAATAAGATCTGTTCGCGCTAGTTTTAAGCTTACGCGTATGTTTTTGCGTTTGTTCTGACTTAGCAAGAAAACTCTCTACTCTGGTATCGAGTTAATTTGTGAGTTTCTTAGACAATGGTTAATCATAACCAAAACCTGTTTTGATGGTGTCATAACCAAAACCTGTTTTGATGGTGTCTTTTTGTTTCTGCTTGTTTGGTGAGTTTGCAAAAGTTTTTGAAAGGAAAGTCTGACGCGTACAATTAGCTCATTTGCATAGTGCAGCTCGTGCACTTTCAAGTCCGAGTCGGTGTTTTCAATTGTCAACAAATCTTGACAAAGATTTCTTTCGTTATCTTTTGTGCTGAGATGCTGCAACAAATTTCACGAACGCAAAAAAGGCTACTAACATCATGTGTGTTTCTTCAACATAAGCATAGCGACGTTTTACACTGCGAAAATGAAAATAGACAAGGAGTTTTGATAACTCAATCAACAAAATCGAAATCGTTATTCGAAGTTGATTAAAGAAGGCGTCATCGTAACTTTGCTGATTATTTCTGCTTTTTTAACATATTTTCAGCTTAGCTTTTAATATGTTCTCAAACATTTATCAATCTTAAACATATTTAAAAACTATAGAGTTATTGTTTGAGTTCGGTATACGCTTTCACACGAAAGTGCGGCGGAAGTACAATTTGTCATGTTTACTGACTGTACAAAACACGTAACGGCGGGCGCTTTCATTCATCGACAACGGAGAATTTGCTGGATTTTTACACGAATAAAACTGAGCAGTATCTGCGGACGTAAAGTTATTGGGCCTTGATGAAACATCAAGCGTTGCTTACAATTCAGGCGAAACTCAAACTAGCGATAGACTGGCAAATTCCTCGCAAGCGTGTGGCAAGAGGAGCTAGGAAACTATGAAGTCCTGAAGCTCTGCTATATCTAAATGTATTCAGCTAGTTTTTTGCTGTGTAATGGAAAAGCTGTTAATCTTCAACATATGTGAAATTTAAAGTGGAGTAATGTACAGCTCACGTAAAAGAAGCATCCGTCGGAACACAACTTGGTCAGCGATATAAGCTTAAAGCGAAACATACCTAACTTCGACACTGTCTTACTTCACTCAGACTGGAGCAGCTTACGACGAAAATACTTAAGCAAAATTCCAACAGACGTAAACGCGTTGAGTTGTGGGCCAAAAACATGAAAGATTTCGGGAATTTCGGACGCCATTTCCTCCGCGCGACATCCACAAAATCCTCGCAGCATGTACGCGCGTGTGCCGCAGGCGATGGCGCAATTTGTTCTAAAAATAGAATTATTGTCCCATGTCATGGGGACAACCCCAATACTAGAAATGGCGCGCGCTTACGGTCTCCGTCCCCGATTATGGCTCCTGGTCCTACATTAAAAAGTCATATCTGGTCCCGGTAATTTGTCCGCGAATTTTAACTCAACATGTGTTCTACGAGCAAGACATGACCTAAGAGAGCTTAGGTCCTTTACAAACAGTTATTATGATTACTTTGCACATCATGATGATAACGCTACCTCCCACATGTAACTCGTATTTGTTTCGTCTGAGATGTGCTCCCATCCTATCTTTTTTCCTTTATAGGGACCGAATCGTACTCCTTTTGGAATCTCAGATGTACTGAAAACGCCTAAACCAGCTCCAGGAATAGATGACTGGCTTATTTTAAGAACTGGCGGTAGTGAAGCCACTGCGGATGACAAATTAGAATATCCTTCCATAATCTTGTCATTTATAACCTGCAAAGGGCCATGCACTGGACAATCACCGAAATGGAGGTCTTGACACTCTTCACAAACTAAACAATAAAAAAAACACAAATTGATTTCAAGGTTTAATAAACCGATAAGGCTCAAGTTCCAAGAGTGAAAATGAAGAAATTGGAAAACTCTCTGTTCATTAGAGGCGATAAATCACCTTACGCGCCTTGTATCATCAAAAGACCGCGCAGAAGGTGATGTGGGTATGTGCGGGGAGCGGAGTGGGGTGGTTTCTTACTACTCGATCGACAAACCGAAAGGATGACTAGAAGAGCTTATTTCATCTTAAGTATCACGAGGATTCAATGGGGATTTACTGTTTACTAAACACAAGTAGTCTTCTTGACAGACTTAAGGGAGAGAGAAATGTTCTCGAGAGCCGGCAATTACTGAATTTAAGCTACCTTGTACATGTCAAAACATGATCACAGAGCAGTCCAAATGTACATAACGGATGAGCAGCGCTAGCATTGACTTGGATTCACGATTTACACTAGTGTAAAAGCCGTAAGAAACCCACCAGGAGAAACAATTACTAAAGTATTTGAGAAATGATAAATTATTCCACTCACAAATGTAGTGGTCATCATCTGGAACCTCAGGCTCACAATAAGAGTGCTTTTTCCCACGAGTGGCATACTGAATACGTTTCTCGAGATGTTTATTTTCAGTCTTCTTTCTTTCCCTTCTTTTACCAGTAACCACAACAGTTTCTTCTGAAATGAAGTCCATTTCTTCGCCTAGTTGACCCAGCTCATCAAATGCGCTCGGGAAAACGTTTTCTTCGTTCTCCACCTACAAGTTTTGAAAGACGAAAGCACACAAACAAACATCCGATAGCATATACCAGTTCGTGTTTTTCTTTTTGAAGGGAGGGTTAACATAGCATGAGTCACAGGGTCTACAAAGGCTTGTAATTTGGCACTCTAACAGTCTGATGTCAATACTTACTGAATTCTACATTTCTTCTTTTGGTCTTTTCTAAATGGTAGGAAACCGTCATCCATTTGTTTTGTGTTCCTGAAGGTTACTGAATGGGTATGGTCGTCTAGTTTGGCTACTTGTACTTAAATTAAATTATCGTAACATTACCAATTTGCTGGTTTCCTTTTCTCTTTTCAGAACAGGAACGGTTTGGGGTTTTGGTCTAAAATCTATAAAAAAGGAAAACGACGTATGTTAGAATATAGAGAAAGATGAAGAGAAAAATGTAAAAAAAAAAGAACGGGAAAGAGGGGCGAAGGAAAGAGGAGTCAAGAAAAGAGAAGAGGTGAGAAAATATATCTAAAACGTGAAGAGAAAAGAATACACAGACAAGATAAGAAATTATAACAATTAGTTGCTTTCCATAGAGCAGTTTTCGATTGAGTGTGGTAAAACCAAAACCAAACCTCAGTATTACTTACCAAATCACAAAACTCGCACCGTAGTAAAACCAAAACAAAAGTAACTGACTGAATACTTTCAACACTCAACGGAAAACCGCTCTAATGTAATTTTAATTTAATTGTAAGGGAGAGTGGAACGCGCGGTTACCTAACGGTTGGCGCACTGACTCCGGGTTCAGGTCCTGGCCAGAAGAGGGAGGGGAGAGGAGGGAAGGGGAGAGGAGGGGAGGCGTGAGGAGAAGGAAGAAACCAACAAAAGAGATTTTGAATCGAGGCACAAACACCACAGCCACGCAATCGCCCGGATTAACGAATTGATTACATGTAAGAGTCTTCCCTGTTTCAGCCAGGAATAGTTGGTCAGGTTTCGATTATCTTTTTTTTGTGGAGAAAGTGAATGAATTACATGTAAGACACAGCGACTGCTTTTTATATCGAAACTAACCAGGGATAAATCTCTTTATCATTTTATTTCGTCTTCTAACTTCTTCTGATCCTGGAACCCAATCCTCGTCGCTGTCATCACCACTTTCACTTGAGCTTTCGTCATCTTGACTAATGGGTACCTCCTTCGGTTTTTTAACAGGCGTTTTGCGAGGGCGACTTGGAAGACCAGCGGGAACTGCGGGAACAGGAAGTCCTGAAAAATTGATAATAAAAAGAGAAGTTAATCTAATAAATCGAGAAAGTTGATCGGTAAACACGTTGATATATTAAAGTAACCTCAGTTGTAAATAGCTAGGGAAGTAACAAGTCATTAATTATCTATTTACCATCTTTATCAATGTTTCTATCCTTGGGGAATGAAATAAATTCTCTGTTTTACTGAGCTCAAATATCGAAAACTGCCAATACCCTCACATTTTACAACAAAAAAGGGACAGCGAGCCTCCAAATTTTCCTTCCCCATTTTAGGCACTGGTACTGAACAAAACCGATGATAAATCCAACCTAGTGTATTTGTTTTCACTCCTATAGAGAAAAAAATTGCTTAATTAATAAATATGGCCTGTACATCGTTCTAATTAAAACACTTACCAAGACTTTTCATGAATTCATGGTTCCTCTTTATGTTTCTCAGCCGAAGAAGCTCGTATTCTGATAAAGCCCCGGCCATCTCAGGTAACAAGCCTATTTTGATTCAGTCCCTAGTCTCCGCTGTCGACAAAGTAATCTTTAGAATCAGATACTAACTTCTATTTATGGTCGATAAGCGTAAATAAACTTATAAGATTATTGTATAGGTTTTAATCCTGTGCGCTTTCAAAGTTAAGCTTATATGCTTGCTTTACTTTCATCTTCACATACTTGGAAAGTGGCTTTGTCAAAACGAATTATTTTTAAAGTCTTAGAAACTGAACAGACCCAATGATTAGTTGTGACCAGCTGAACACAAGGGTTTTTCAGCAGGTTTTTTCAGCAAGGTTTTTTCAAACTATCAAGTGGCAGTTTTCTTGTCGGATCTTTTTCTTCTTCTACACAGCGTCCTACATAACAAAATTAACTTACCTCTTTTTCAGCGTACTTTGTTCAAACACTGACTAAGTATCCAAAGTATCCAAAACTGATCTTTTAAGTTTCTTCTTGTCGATTTTCAGGACTCCCAACACAGCAATGTCAAACTTTTTTAGCTTTTTTTAGCAATACTTTTACGTAAGAAAAGCACAGAAAAGAAATAATTTTTTTCCCTCGATCAACGTCATAAGCTACAAAGCGTCTGATTGGTCAGCGACTCACAAGCAGAAGAAAAGGGCGCGAAAATAAACCGCGGGTTACACAAGTGACATTTTTTTCCCTTCCGGGGGATTTCCAGGGTAGGTAAGGACACGGGGAAGGGGAAGTCAATACGATAGCATATTGCTATTTCTTCTGAAAAGCATTTAATTAACAACTAAATTCAATTTTTAAAAAACGCTTTTGATGGACACCGTTCTTCACTGTTCAAAACCACGAAACCATTCAAGGCCGTTCCCGTTTTGGATGACATCAACGCAATAGGACTTTAAACTGTACATGCTGCAAACCTGATTCAGGAAACGGGCTCCCGTCGCGCCACTCCCTTCAAACCAGCCAATCAACAATGTCGTTTCCAGATCCCTTGCGTAGCGTAGGGTAACAACATGGCCGCCGAAGGTGTGCTCTTTCAATATACGATCCTTTTTAGTTTAGCCACCTTTTGCTCCCTAGCGGATGAACCGATCCGTGAACACGACGAAATGATCCGTCACATTGTACTCGAGCCATCCCACGTAATAAAAAGACGCAGTATTGACCAGCCATTGCGGATTTCACTGGATTTTCTCGACATCAACAAGTTAGAAAATCCGACGATCGTTAAGAATATTTTACGTGAAGCACAAGAGTACTTCAGAAAAACTTTGAAAGTCCGAAAGACAACATCCAAGATTCTTCTTCAAAGAAGTTGTTCTAACAAATCTTTCTTCACGAGAAGCGCCGACGGAAAACGTCCTGGTAACGTTCGATTTTGCCATGAGGCGTGCAACTCTTCTAGAACCTTATGTGGGCCGATTGATATTCCAGAACACGATTTAGATCAGTGTAGAATATGTGATCAAAATGGCCAAAATTGTCAGAACGACACACGTCCAGGTTTTACTGCCGGTGAAGGGCACAACGACACGGATTTTATACTTTACGTGACAGCAGTTGCCGATAGTAATTGCAACAGCATAACAACACTAGCTTATGGTTCTGCTTGCCAACAAGAAAGCGCCTTAGATCGACCAGTTGTGGGATTTATCAACATATGCCCAGGAAAGGTCACCGCAGATGAGCTTAGAACTAGCTACAGTGAGGTACTTGCCACGATAAAACATGAAATATTTCACGCTCTTGGGTTCGCACCATCACTGTATGCCTTTTACCGGAGTCAGAATGGAGATCCGCTGACTCCACGATCGAGTAATGGACTACCAACAACAGATGAACGTGTTCTAAAACACTATAAATGGAGCAAAGAGGTAATCCATTATGCATGTCTCTAACACACTAGTGTAGGGATCTGTCTTATTGGACTCACATACTGTACATATACACTGGGTGAGGTAGCAAACAATGTCCCTAACCCTAAAACAATAACAGCTGCTATACCATGATGACAAGCTTACAGGCGCTGCTATTCTTCCGTATACATCGGTCCTGCACCCAAAATATAGAACGCTAAGCAGCGGTTGGAAGGTTAGTTACAATGTTTGCTGCACTGGTGGGTTAAAAATTGCAACTGGGTGCTTCAGTAGTTGTTTACTGCATGAAATATACCATTTTGCAAGGCTTCTAAGCAGGTTCTCCCATTTTCTCCTCACACTGCCTGACTCTTAGCACCTGCTATCATGTGTTCCATAACTAGGGCTGGTTTATCAGTGTGTTGTAGGGGTTTGATTATACAGTGGAACCTCGATTTAATGAAGGGCCAAGGGTCTGGCAGAATATGTTCGCTATAACAAGGTTTTTTTATGTCATGGTTCTGTTACATATATATTTTACTATTACTGGGGCAAAGAATACCATTCGTTATACCAAGGACTTCGTTAAATAGAGGTTCATTAAATCAAGGTTCCACTGTAGCAAGGACTTGTGTTGGGCTAGAAGTGACTAGGCTTGAATGTGATCATTCTTTTTCTATCACCATTATTTGTTTGTCATACCGGTATATCTTTCATTTTTCTTGCTAGACTGCAAAGGAAGTGACTAGGACTGACTGGTTAACACGGACTGGTGCTGTGCGCCACAATGTTCACATAATGGTCACACCAAGAGTCAAGGAAGAAGCAAGGAAACATTTTAACTGCTCAACATTAGAAGGAGCTGAACTTGAAAATCAGGGCGGTGAAGGGACTGCATTGGCACACTGGGAAAAACGCCTGTTCGGAAATGAAGGAATGACTGGCGTCTTCACTCAAAACTCTGCATTCTCTAGGCTGACGTTAGCACTGATGGAAGACACAGGCTGGTACAAAGTAGACTATAATATGGCAGAGCCATTGCAGTGGGGGAAAAACTTGGGGTGTATGTTTGCTAAAAACAGCTGTGGAGCTTGGATGAAGGCACAAAAAGATGCAGGAAAAACCGTGGCTCCATTCTGCAATAACGTCAAGAAAAACAGTAATTCCAAGACTAGTTGTACAGTTGACAAGACATCTGTTGCAAGCTGCAACTTAGTCGAGTATGAACAACAGCTGCCTGGTGATTTTCAAAATTTTGTCGCCAGTTCTATTCCAGGAGTCGCTGGATCAGAAGAGAATTATGGTGGATCCGTAGCTTTGGCAGATTACTGTCCATATTATCAAGCTTTCACGTGGACTAAACAAGGCAAAGATGTTAGAACTTCTTCTTGCATCTCGTATCACAACAATCTGGAGCAAGACAAAAACTATGCTTTGGAATCGTATGGGACTAACTCACGATGTTTTGAACAATTGGGAAAGTGGACTAGGCAGAATTGTGGTGTGCGCTGGACAGCAACAAACTGGGGAAGTGGTTGTTACAAATATTTATGTGAGCCGGACTCACTAAAGATTGAAATTGTAGGCTATAAATTCAAGTGTTTTTACAAAGGGCAGCATATCAATATTTCTGTACAAGATAATGACTGGGAATATCATGGAGAGTTAATATGTCCTTCTTGTCAAGAGGTGTGTCATGATGACATATTTATTTGTCCCACGGAAGTAAAACCTGCCCCCCAAAATTCTCAACCAGTACCTAAACTTTCTCCCGCAGCCTGCTCTCAATGTTCTATACTGTTCCAACAGGTTTTGGGTCTTGAAATGCTTCTAATATTGGTTTACAATGCTTACTTCAGGCTGCAATTTTAATGGGTGTTTTATCCAAGCTACAAATTTACAGTATCTACTCTGAACTTTTTTTATATGTCTGTATTTAATATTTTATACTCATCTGAAAAGAGGTTTCAAAACATGGCTCAAAATTGTTTTATGTAATATTTTAGAGTCAAGTACTACCCTGGCTACAAAATATGTATTTAACAAGGGAAAACAGAACAGCTCTACTCACAGTTCATTGTTTTCTAGCATGACCATTATTAAAAAAAATGATCTAATTTTGACAGTACGCCATTTCTGAGTTGCCTTTTACCTCTGTCTCAAAACAAGTCTCTGTGCGTGTGCAAAAACGTTCATATGAAAATGTGTTTTGCCTACAGGTTCATTTTCATGCAAATCAAACTTGTTTTCATATGAAAGGTTTTGCCCCAAAATTGTTTTGAAACAGAGGCACAAGGTAGAAACATCAGTTATGTTACAAGACTGAGATTAAAAAAAAAAAGCTGGTTTACGTGTTTGCCGTGTGGGAGTACAAGGAGGACATTAGGCAATTGATCTCATTTTTAAAGGTAACTCAGAAATGGCCTATAATTGTGAAGTGTTTTGCAGAGTCTTAACATGTCTGCATTTTCAGCTGTGCGACTGTAAATTGCTTTGCATCAGCTTCAATGAAAAAACAAATGTAAATAAACTGTCTGTAAAAAGGACCAAAACCAAACCAAAACTGCTGAATAATGCTTTTTTTTAGAACACTTTATTTAAGTTTTATTTTAACAATGAATGAAATAAATGGCTTTACTTAATTTACTTGCCCTTTGATTGTATTGGAACAGTTTACTTCCAATGAGTGAGCGAGAAACATCTGATTTCTCCCTACAATATCCTTGCACTGCCAGCAAACAACTACATGTAAGTCACATTGTCTTTTTATGGCTTCTTAAACATAAAACAAATAAAAATTTCCAAGGAGGGGGTCATTGGGTTTTGGGGTATTGGAGAATTTTTCTTGTGGTATTTCGGTAATTTTAATCCAGAAATGCGGTATTGCAGTATTCTCCAAACCTGCAGAATGCGTTTTTTTAGCATTTTGGACAGTATTAGAAATTATCCTACAAGTCCTCCAACATTTTCTGAGCCTGTCCCAGTTTCCAATTGGACATTCCCACTGAAACTTAGCTCTCGTGGTGACAGAAAACTGAAATTTCTTGTGTCACAATCAGAAAAGGGTTACTTATTTTTTGTTAATTACGGTCTTAGCTGGCCAACATGCCAATGGATGTTACTTATTTTGATTACATATTTAAGTAAATAAAAAATTACCTGACAATGTTCATTAACAAATTCTTAATTGCTATATTTGCTCTGAACGTAACATACAGATTAGTGGTTTCGGTGTGACATTGAGTTTTGACTCGGTATTGAAGTATTGTGGTATTTGGCGATTTTATTGCCATATTACGGTATTTGCCCAACTGTTTGTGGTATTGCGCTGTCAACTCCCCCCCCCCCCCCCTCCCATGTCCCACTCTGCAAGGCTAGGTGGACAGGTTTCATTTGGACTTTTGCTACCTTTGCTATGCCTTACCAATTCCGTAACAGAGACAAAAGAAGTTATAGAAATATAATACATTAAATGGGTAGAAGAAATTCCCATCGCTGAGTGTGTAGGCCCAGTCTAAACACACTGATGTGAAAATACAATGAAACAGATGTCCACTTGAATATTTTTTTTTGTTTCAGGCTCTAAAAAGACTGGGATGTTTTGCAATATGTAAATCACTGGATCTTTCTATTATGCAAGAGGTCTTAACTTTGATTAATAAAAATATCTCATGTGACACATATCCTCATTAGTGATGGTTGTAACCTGTGATCGGAGTTCTTTTTTTTCCCCATTTGCCCCCAAAACTCTTCCTGAATGCAGTTTTAATAGTTGTAACAACCTGAAGGTACATCATGCAGTGATTTAAACTTTTGACAAAAGGTTTTTATGGTCAATCATGTATGGGCTGAGCATGGTAATACATTATCTTGAAGGAAAATATGTCAAATTCATTTATTATGTAATTTGAATGATCAATTCTTTAAAAAATTGCATTAATCAGTTCCTTGTGAGTAACAAGAATAAAACATAAGTAGTGATATTAAATGATGTTCGTAATTCTTTTTTAACGTGACATCTAAAGATTCTGAATTTTATTTACAATGAACTGAAAAAAAAAGTCTTGTCATAAGATTCGCTGTTCATGTCATCATGGCCATGATAATTACTGAGGACCCAGAGAACTCTGAGGTAAAAGATCGAGATAACTGAAAGAGAAAGAAAGAGAGAAATCACTTAAATATCGTAGTATTGGATTTGGGAAGTACAGTCAAACCTCTCATATGGAACAGAATAGAAGGAAAAAGTATATGGTGACATCTTTAAAGTGACATCCTCTAGAAGGACTTTACCGAACTCCACTTAAAAGTTTTACTAAAAGTTTTACTCTCTCTTTTCAAGACACCATATTACCCAATGTAAATGAAGCCATGTTGAAATAAGATCTCTCTTGATTCAATCTCTCATTAATATTAAAATCTTACTTTCATATATATAATGGAGAAGAGAGTTAACAAAAAGGTGATGCAGATCTAAACATAGCCTGTTGCAAACACAAGAAACAGCTTGGGAGAAATCAAAGTTTATGTATACCCAAGCCACAGAGGATGAGTCTGCAAAACATTCTCAAATTGCTTCCATCAGGCTTTGTAAAAAATGAGGCATTTTCTATTCTTTTGCTAAAATAGTGCTGACAGGATGTAGCTGCATGTCATAACCTAGTTTACAGTACAAATGCATTGCCTTATGCAAAATGAGTAACAATCAGACACACATGCATGATGTGATGAAAATTGTTTACCTTGGGTTATACATTTCTATTCGTCCTCTCAATATTGATGGTCCCAGCAGTGTGCTAAACTGAGAAAGACACTCAGAAGCAGCTGTTGATGTGAGGGCATTATCGCTTTTCTGTAAAAATAATGTTGATATCAATGACACAGTGAGCTGGGCAATAAAGAATACAAACATCTCATTGAAGACAATAATACATGTACAACCATGTGAAGATTTCTGCATACAACAGAACCTCTACTAATCGTCTCTATATGGCAGCCATATATCTATGATGGCTGGTAGTCTTCATTGCAGCCATTTGCCAATCCATTCTTTTCACTCTAATCAAGACCTCCCCTTAACAGCCATCTCTCTACAATAGTCTGACAGCTGATTCTGTCCCAATAGGTTGGCCATTGTAGGGAGATGGACCTTGCTACATGTATATCACACTCAACTCAATCTCCCTTGGATATGCTTTTTCAGCTATTACCATCTGAAACCATTGTCCACTTCCCTTGAGAGTTAGAGATACTGGGGTTCAACTGTAATTTTATTTAATTTATTATTAATAGCACCAATAAATATCCCTGTAGGTTTTTAACTTATAGATAAAACAATTACCTCTATATGATACCTGTTTCATGAATGGCAATAGAGAGAATTCCTACTTTGCTGGAGAATCTTCTATAACAAACGGTTTAACAAGCTAACACGATGAGTTACACTTACCAGGCTGTAGAATATTATGTCAATAAATAGCTCAAAGTGTCTTTTAAATTGATTCTTTCCAATCCCTTTGGCTACAACTGGTAACTATGCAACAAAATAAACACAGCAAACAGTCAGACATTTTGAAGCATCAGTACACTTTATTTAGCGTATTTCGAATGTTTATCATTTATCATAAAATAAAGTTACAGTCGAACCTCCGGTTGTGACCACCTCTCCTCAGCAATCAGTTTTCCAAAAGTTTCCAAGAAAATTCTCTATTGTTCCCTCGTACTATTACCTCTAAACTTACATGTAAGTACACAGTAATGACACATTGTTACTGTGAAGTTGGTTACCTGTGTACACACAGTTTCCAGCAGATGCAGATGTTGTGTGTAATGTTTGAAATGGGCAGCCTGTGCTACAAGTGGAATTAAACTAATCACTTCTTTTTGAGCCTTGGGGTTCTGCGACAGTTCTGCAACCAAGTCCACACACCTGAAGAATGGAAAATTGAACAAATGTCTACTCTACACTGCCCGTTCAAACGTAGTCCTACGCTCGTGTACATTGATCACTTTGATGTCTCTTTCATGACACAATTTTGCTAATAGTGAATGTGGTCAGGCTAACTACTATCATATGGCTTCTCTATTTTGACTAGCAGTAATCTGTGATAAACAGATCCAATTTTCAGTCATCTCATGTGAAATAACTCACCCATCAGCCTTTTCCCATGGCTCAGCAGGTCTTCTAAACAAATGATCAGCACAGCCACCTCCTCTTCTCATCTTAGGAGCTAGAGATCCACAGGAGTACATCTGAAGAAATCAAAACGAGATATTCCTACATACAGTGTAACTACATTTCTCAGTGTGCAGTACAGTTTTATACAACAGCAAATAATGTACATGGTCTGCAAACCAGATAGATTTTGGGTTGACATTTGTCTTATTCATCTGACTGTGTCAAAGCAAATAACGGAAAATAAACTAAGATAAAAAAATTTTGGATATTAACTTGTATGTAGATTTGCCCTAAATTTGTTCTTTTCAGTTGCATTTGGGCTGCCTTCCAGGTTTGTTAAAATACTGTGAGGTCCTAAAATTATCAATAAGATATAATGTGTTGGGACACAAAATATCAGCCCTAAATTACATGATACCTGTCTATTTGTATGCAGTTCCATGTCATTGTCTCGTAATCTTTTGATCACACCAAATGTAGCAGGACCCTTTTCAATTCCTGCATACCTGAAAAATAAATCACAAAAAAATGTGGTGAGCTTATCAGCCTTTACTCATAATGGATGTCAGATACAAAGAAATAACATTTATTTAATAATTATTTGGCCGATGATAATTTCTAACAAAACTTACTTTTCTGTAGTAGCTTCCTGTTTCTCGACTCCTTGTAGACCTTCTGTTACTTTCTTTATCACAGTACCTAGGGCACTCTCACCTGAAAATAAAACCAGTAAGAACTTAGATCAAACAAACACCATATAATTATACACACGGTGATTGCAGCATACATGAGCTATTTCATCTGTATGTTTATGTAAATGAATTATTGGTGAAAGGGTGCACTGTATTGCATACACTCTTTACAGTCAAACCAAGTGAAGCATACCCTTCAAGTTTACATTAATGAATTGATTATTTGAATATTGAACCCACTAGTTGTTTCAAGAATGCAATAATGAATTGATTTTTTGGAAAATTGAACCCACTTGTCATTCCAAGAATATGGCTAATGTGTTTAATGTTAAAAAAAATAATCAATTTTATATTGATTTTTGAAATGACTAGCAAGTTCAATATTCAAATAATCAATTCATTATTGCATTCTTGAAACAACTAGCTGGTTCAATATTCAAATAATCAATTCATAAATGTAATCTTGAGAGGTACCCTTCACTTGGTTTGACTGTAATACAGAGATATTATAAAGAGGCTGGAAATTAGAAAATCAACTCTACTTATTTTTAAGTGCTGGGAAAATGTGCCCAATAATAATAATCGTTTTATGTTAAAGATTCTTACTTCAGAATCTTCTACACTCTGTACCTACCGTAAGCTTTAATAACATTTGCCAGTGACATGGCAGCCCCTTGTCTGACTGACGGGATGCTGTCTGACAGATTCTCAAAAAATAATGAGTAAAGTTCATCCATGCTGGAACTAAAAACAAGATATGACATAAGTCACAAGATTGATCTACCTAAGAAAAAAGTGTAACAGTGGAACCCCACCTCACAGCCACCTCGTCATTACAACCACCTTGTTATTGTAGCCACCTCGTTATTGCAGCCATTTTGTTCTGGTCCGAACAAAAGCTTGGGCAGTCATTTTCTTTTTCAAACAACCCTTTTTAATATAGCCACCCCGACTAGGTTTTTGTGGCCTATTGGTGACTGCCTTAATGGGGGTTCCACTGTAATTCCTTTCCGTTTGAAAAATGTATTGCAGTTGAAAAATAGTCCATCATCTCAAGGTACTGCTTGAAACCACCAGGTGCATATGCATAATCACAAAATTTTATGTTAACTTTACAATTCAAAGTGCTTGTCAAATTGAAAATGCAATTAACATTTACTTATTTTATTACTTCAACTTACCTGCACTCTTGAGGAAAACAGAGAACAAAATTCCCACAAGCTACACAAGCAGCTAGAAATAACAGAACTATATTAATCTCTAAATTCTCCAGCAATGGCTGTTCTTTTATATCTAACTTCTGTTAATCAAAACGAATTTTTAACAAATTATGACCTAATGAAGTATTTCATAATAACTTTTAAGTGCAAAGAGGTTTGCTAAAAACAATATTCTCCAAAAAGCAATGGAAAATGTGTGAAAAATGCAAGAGAAAATATTAAAATATATGCTTGAAACATCTAATTAAAAAGAATTTAAGGAACATTACTGTCAGACATACCATCCCTAACAGGCCAGCTGTCATCTTTGAAACAACACACCAAAGCTTGTAGAAGATCTGAAACATGTGGCCGTAAACTATCAGGGTTCACCTAAAACAATCAAATGAAAAACACAATTATATTGGTATATATTCTTGATGTAAATTATATTGGACAGTTGGTGAAATCTATATGATCTTGCTAACCCTTCTCAACATACTAGTAAGTTTCAAAAAATGAACCATATAGTTGTTGTGGATAATAACAAAGCATTTTTGAGACCAGATGTCCTTCAATATAAAATCACTGATGATAATAGTTACCTAACCTTAGTTCCTAGTTCAGCTATGCAGGCACAAGCAGCCTCTCTGACGGCATGGTTATCTGCCTTGGTCTGACTTATATAAAATTCCACCTGTATTTAGCAAGCAGAATAGACATCCACATCATGAATACAAGAAATTGTCTTAACTGATCAGATTGTCAAACTGTTGTGCTTATTGAGCAGGGAAGCAAACACACTTTTGTTAAGTGAGGCTCATTTAATTTTGCTCTCAAGTAAACATACAACTAGTAAATTATTATCATTGTCTTTTGAAAATTGAAATGGAACATATACCGCAAAATATACATTCAAGTAAATTATATATTAACAACTCTTCCTACCCCTATGCTAAACAACAATCCATAATTCACACATTAAATATTTTAATTACAGACTTCATCTGTACCAAGTAAAAAAAATCCCCTGGCTAAAACTCTCACATCTCGAAATTATTGTTAACTCCACTTTCCCCTGAAATTACTCCTCCAAGGTTGATATTCATGAACAACTTGAGACACCATAAAGTATTTAACACAACACAAAGAGGGTGAAGGAAGAAACAAAACTAAAACATGAAGTTCTTCAACTAGTGTATGTGGATATTGCTGCCTGAACAAAGTCATATAGCATAAATGACTGTTACCAAGCAAAAAACTCTGCACTCACTGTTTCAGTGATGTATTTTTCCACCATGTGCTTCCCTTCAGTTCCTACAACCATTTTCCAGCTTTGTTGGGAGTATATTCTTACACCTTCTGCCACATAATACCTTCAACAAATATCATTTATCAAAAACAGTTGTTTCAAAGATCAATACAGTTCATTTCTAGCATTGTCACAAAGTTTTGGTATAAGTGGCTTTATCGTTGGCATGGACACAGTTTCTTCCCCGTTTATGGAGGCAACATGCACATCACCCATCCCCCCTCAGTCCCTTACCCTACCCCTGCCCAAAGATCCTGCTAAGAACTTCTTAGATCTTGATAAACCTTGCAAAGGCCTTCACAAGATCTCTCTGTCATTTCATATTCATTTTGTAAGATCTTTTGAAGATCTTTTAATGATCCTTGAAAGATCCTTCCCTTGTAAAATCCTCAAAGATCCTATAGTAGGAGTTTTTCACCAGGTCACCCAGCATATTAACAGCCAAGATCTAATGACAATAACGTTTAACATCTAAAGCTAATATGATCTAACCTGTTAAGACACATGGCTGGTAAAACCTTAGGGTAAAATCTTTCTCTTGATTCACTGTTTGGCAAAGTCTGCAAAAACTGCCTGGTAGCCACAGATGCTGCAAGGCGAACCTAACATAAAAAACATTTGATGTAAAGTTGAGAGCTTTTTTCATTGAGACAGAAGTAATTTGTTTAAAAAAAACACACACACAAAGGATTGCTATTTATGATAATCAAGCCCATCTATTTTGATGATATCTAAAATAATCTGTGTATTTATTTTTACTAGATTTGAGTTCTGAGAGAATACATGTACATATTTTTGCATCATTCACTCCTAAATTTCCTAACTCTTACATTAGTATACGCTGAAGCTAGAAGTCAGAGAATTGAACAGAGTATGAACAATTTTGAGGGAGCTAACTTCAAAGTGTAGGACTTAACAGACATAATTTGACAGAACAACAGAAAAAATTATATGTGGAAAATAATACTTGTCTAGAAGCCAAAGTGACCTCCAGCCAGGCTTCTCATTTTTGACATCACAAAATTATTCCTTTACTATCAGCCCTCTGACATATTAATGAGCATACATTTTTTATTTGAGACAATGCAACAAAATTCTGGTGATCAAATATTATGTCTTGTTACATAATTCTGGTAACAAGTGCTTGATTAAACAAGAGCCTTTCTGTAATTGGTAAGTTTAAGTTACTGACATAAATTTTATGATATGTTTATGGAACTGAATTTTTGCAAATAAATATTAGAAACAGTCATGTGTCATTCCACATATATCTTACTTGACTCCAGTTATCAGACAATCCTTTTTTCAGATAATCTGCAAATTGTTCTCCATGCTTAAGAATAGCATTCTCTTCAATATCTACCACCATTGCCTCTGCTGCTTCAGAGATTTCATCTGAAACAAACACAATGGAAAAATGATGTTCAACACCACTAGAAGCCACTTCAAGCTGACCATCACAGCTAAACATTTGCGACTAGTTTTAAGTCATCTTCTAAAATGCCATCTTCTTCATAAAAGTGATCTTCAGGTTGAAGAAAAAATGAAGATGTCTTAACTAGTTGAAAAATTCAGTTTTTTTTTTAAATTTTAAATTTTTTAGTCTTGTAAATGGAATCTTCTCACATACTGCTGGGAGCGATGCCAAGCTGAACCAAACAGCCTGACCTCTATTAATGTAGCAACATAACATATTAACTGTCTTACAATGGCACAAAAAAGTGACTAGAAAATAACTGATTCACTGCAACTAAATAGACTCTAAAAATACTTGGGTGGGTGGGGCATGTCAGGCAATGGCAGATGGCAAAACAAAAACTGAACCATGTACAAGCCATGTGACCTAAACCACTTCATACACTTGTACCCAGACTCCCAGCTGTGTGTGAGAAAATTGTTTTCCACTTCATTCATTCCTCAGCCAGCAGAAAACCACACATCACAAAATTTAAAATTTATATATTTTTTGGAAATTTTAACAAAACTTTGAAATCCTACCTTGCTTTCTTCCCAGTCGAACAAGTGAAGCACAAAGTTGATAACCGGTTTCTCGCACAAATCTGTTTGTGTGGTTCAGAGCCTGGAATATGAGATCCAGAAGATTCTGAGTGATGTGCTCATTAAATGCCTTGCCACAGCCTTCGATCACCGACTGAAGACATCTGAAGAATAAAATGTTACTTTTAGAAATCTTTTTTTTTCCTTGACATACACTGTACACATAACTAATCTATAATAAGTCGTCACGAATGGAATTTAAGAAAACACCATATGAGAATGTGCAGGGCTTTCATTAAGATCTGGGCACCAAGCAAATTGACCGTCTGGATTGAACATCTACGGAAACGTTTTTCTCATAAAGATGTTCAATCAAAAAAGTTTTGCCCTCCTGTTGAAAACATTAATGAAACCCCTGAATGTGTATGTTGATTATGCAAGCTGTTTCTGTGCCTCTATACAGAAACTATGAAACTCCAGACGTGCTTACGTTTGGAGAGACTCAACTGAAAAAAAAAACAGTGGAAACACTCGCCTTAGGGGATTGTGTCACCACAGCATTTCTTACAACTCCACAAACCTTGCAGTTGAGTACATTTCTATAACTTTCCAGGAACAAGAAAATCCTTGGTGTTTCTTTATCAACTTTATAAAGAGCTTTAGACAAACCTCATACTCGTCTCTAGATGTTTCCAGCCTGCTGTGTCATGGAATATCTGAGCTGCATCTGCTTTCTTGTGCTAGGAAGTTGCAAGAAAAATTTTACAAAAAAAAGAAAAAAAACATAGCACCAGGCCACGTGGTAGGGATCATTGCAAGATGCTGCCTTAAAGTTTACAACAGCACATTAGCTGAGGACAAAACTTTATCAGCTGTAAATATGCTTGCACTCAAAGGAACCATCAAGGTTTCCCAGCATTTCATGATGTCAACATGACCACAAAAAGCAAGACTGAGAGTGAATTTCCTTGCATATCCTTAGACAAATTTGGTGAAATCTGGCAGACTGGCGATAAAAAATTTACTTTACTTGGAGCCAGTTTTTCAGGGAAAACTATCTGACCAGTTTTTACACAGTGGGAAAAGACTAGCGTTACAAAAATTGAAAAAATTGTACATGCAATCCCTACGCCTACTTTTTACATATTACATTCTTATCCTGGGTTATACATGGAAGAAGAAGAAGCTGTTAAGGATGTTGATGACAATCCTACAAAGTGCCAAGTAACAACATGCAATAGACTAGCAACCCATTTTTTATGAAAAACTATGCTTTCCCAACACATCATGTTAAACTACAAAAACAGTCTATTGCCAAGGCATCAATAGGCTTTAATAGGCTGAAAACAGAGCTTCCTGCAGGCTAAAGAAGATGACCAACTCTTTGTTCCTGACACTGTTAACTCAAGCTAAAATACTTACAGTATCTTGTTCTGTGTCCTTTTCAGCACCAGTCAGTTTATAAACAAGTCCCTCAGCTACCTCACAAGGATCAGGCAGTTTCCTCTCCAGATTTTCACTGACATTTTTTAAAATCTCATCACGACAAGCTATAAACACTGCTGGTCCTTTTGCTGCACAAAGAGCTCCAAGCACCTCCCCTTTTAAATCAAACAGAAAATCACTTAATAAGGGTTGACACTTTTATTACAGGAGGGAGGAACTGAGTTAGGGCCAAGGAAACATAACTGGATTAGAATTCAAAATTCATACTCAAAACTGTACTCAAACTGCTATCTAAGGGATGGAGCATTATTTTTTCAGGGGGGTGGTGAGTTGGGTAATTTCCAATGGGGAAAAAGGTCAGGCAAGTGCTTTCTACTAACCAGGTCCTGTGTTTGACTAAAAAAAAATCTTGCACGAGCTATTGCTAAAATCATGCACAACCTAAAGGTGAGAAAAAAAAATTCATGGCCCAGACATGAATTTCATGCCAAACAACCCCTCAAAAAATTCATGGTCCATCCCTAAAGGCCTCTAATACTGTATCCCCCCCAACCTCTTCAAAATAAATATTAAGTAAACCAGTTACACAAACATCAATTCCTATAAAATGGCGTCGGCCAGGATTTTGAGTACACAGTATATAATTTTAACTTTGGTTTACAGTTTAGTGACCAGGGTTTAGTCGTTCAGGAATTTTTGACAGATTAAGCTCAGTCAGCAAAATTTTTTTTATATTGATCCGCGTTTATAAAATCTGAATTGTGAAGTTCGTTTTACCTGAAGCAATCCTGACTCTGGCTTCGTCATCGTGCATTAATTGCAGTGCCTGTTTTCTAAGGTTCTCGCTGAAATCCTCAGAACCAAGGTTGTTCAAAATTAAAGCCTTTGATCCAAGCAGCCCTCCTTGCTTTGTCTCCCAACCTCGATCAGTCGATGTAACAAATTCAGTTAAAGAGTTTTGCAAATCCTCAACTTTTTTAAGATCTGAAGTGAAGTTTGAAGAGTCTTTCAACCTCTCCTCTAAAGTTTGAAGGCCCCTGTCTCTTTCAAGCTTGACGTGACTACAAAGAACTGCCAAGATGTCATCTATAGTTTTGTCCGCCATCTTTCTTTGAGTATGATGAAAAGGATTGTGGGTAGAACTTGCTTATCTTTCTACTATGGCCCGGTAGGGTGGGGAAAATATATTTTGGAACTCCGTGTTTAAATAAAAGATGCTGTTGTTGTTGTTGTTAGTATCTCACCGAAAACAGCCGCCATCTCGTAGCTAAATCTTACAGTGTATTGTAATAAACAGGCGTACATCAAGCTTCGTTATTTTATCAAGCTTTTCCACACTCTTGCGAAGTATTCTTTTAAGTACGTTGTGCCAGTTTTGTATGACTTCGAACTTGACGGGGGACGGAAAGAGATTGGAAGAGGGAGATATGGGGGGTTATCTTCCCTTTATTATGCCACCGAGGAGCATCAGAAATGTATGATTATAGATATTTAACGTACATAAATTAGGCCCAATACCAGGCAATATCAGGGCCGGAGATTTGTGACTTGATATCGCAGAATATCAGGACTGCACGGAG
Organism: Orbicella faveolata; assembly: GCF_042242905.1. Lineage (NCBI taxonomy): Eukaryota > Metazoa > Cnidaria > Anthozoa > Scleractinia > Merulinidae > Orbicella > Orbicella faveolata. The sequence goes on along the minus strand of NW_028301542.1, from coordinate 2,636,279 downwards.
AAGACAGGGCCCCTGTATGTATGGGTATGCGCCGCTGTGAAGGGTATGGTGTTCAGGCAGTTTAGTCTGGGCTAGGGCGTAGAAATCAGACAGTACTGGTCTATAATAGGGCATATTTTAACGGAAAAGTGGTAACTGTAGAAATAATTTAGTCTAGAACAGGGGTTCTTTACCCGAGGTTCAATAATAGAAAGTGACACTCGGAAGTAATTTTGTAAGATATTGGTTTAGTTAGGGTATGTTGGAGTACAATAGTGATAAGGGTTCTGCATGGAAGATAACTATTCTCGGATAGGGCAGTGGTTTTTGGTGCCTAGTCTAGAATAGGGTTCCAAAACAAGCTGATCATGGTTTAGTGTAGTGTAAGAGTTTCAGTGTCCCAGCGCCCAAAGGTTGACAATATACCTCCCCCCCTCCGCCCGAAGATAAGGCCTCGATTGCGAGTACTGACAAGATTGTCCAAGGAGCCGATTGAAAGGCGTAAAGCAAGGCAGTTTGACATAACTGAAGCTCTGTTTAGTTAAGGTTCAATGACTCACCCAAGGATGAACAAAAACCACTGGAATTTTCCACAGCAAAAGATTGAGCTTTAATTTGCTACTCTTGCATGGCATTGTGTTCGTTATTTAAAATGCTGTCAAAAAGTTATATTCAATCTACTATTGTACATAAAATATATAAAACCCTGAATTTCAATACAGTTGGTGTAAGGTATGGAAAACAACATATTACAAAGCATTTCACAAGCTGAATATTTCATTTGTCATTATAAGACAAACGATTGATACACAGTAATGTCTTCAATGATCGCTAGCTACCGAATTCGAAAACTGGACACACCGTCAAATCGCAATGGTTTTCAAGAGAATGAGACATTATCACTGAGAGATTTGTTCCAAACAATCAATCAAACAAACAAAACAAAACAAACAAACAAACAATAGAAACGAACAAACCAAAAGCAACAGAATTACACTCGATTTCCAACGATCAATTAAAGCAGCCTTATAAACAACAATTACATTTCTTTTCTACATTACATTTCAATTAATTTCATTTCAGTCTAAGGAATACAGTTGAAACCTGCAATCTTGAAATTTCAAGGGAAATGAAATCACTTCCCGTGAGTGGGGTAGAAGAGAGCCGATAGAAAATAATTAAAAAAATAAGGGAAAAAAGACGCTTTCGAAATAGCGGGGAGTTCAAGATAGCAAGGTTAAACTGTACCTAACTTTTCACTTCTCTTCCCTTTCATTTACAATGTAAGTGAGTTGAAGCTCCCCCCCCCCCCCCCCCATCAAGTCAATTGTTTTCATTTACAATTGTGGGCTGTACTGACTTAAAACTGACTTTGAATTACAGTGACTCTAAATAAATGGAAGATTAAAACTATATCGTCCTAAATCTCTGAATTATTAAAGATCCTTACATAATCATTACAAGATCTCTGAAAAGCCCTTCTTGCTTACGCAGATACCCATTATAAAGATTCTGACAAAGAGATTAAAACCCCTACAAGAATGAATATTTTTGCTTACTTTACAGCGAGGTTTTTGACATGCTTTTTATTCCAGTGACCTGCCAACTTAAATCTGAGATCTACTTTCGAGTCAACCTACAACAGTGAACAAAAAAGACTGAAGAACCAATTGAAAAACGCTCGTCTCTACCTACATTCTCAGTCTACGACCAAAACAATCACAATCCAGATGGAAAGTGCCAAAAGTAAGCACAAATAACTCATGTTTTCACTAAAATTATTTCGAATTGGCACACTTTACCGGTTCTCTAGTCTTTTCATTCCGCGCGGTTTTGTTACCTAATTGCTAAGGAAAGGTTTTCCCAAACGATTTCACCGTAACTGAAAACATTTACAAATCTGTATAAATTTATATATAAGGCTGCCAACAAATTAAATCTAAGCCCGCTCTCTTGCTTCCAACCCTAATCGAACCCTCATGATTCTACAAATAAACTCTATTCCATATAAGGAGAAGATCACTATATTAAGGTTATAAACCAGCCCTGCCGGTTGATCACATGTGATTATCACCTGCTGTCATGGTTCCAGACCATGCCGGTGTGCACACTCGTGTTTGAATCGACGCAGATTCGTCCAATCACTAATAGAAATCTTTTCAAAAACAATGTGAAAATGACGGACTTTGGATGAATAACTCACTTCATACATGTTAAAAAACAACGCAACCTGTACGAAAAAAAAAAAAAAAGAAAACATAATAACAGTTAGATCGAAGAACACCGGTCAGAAGTAGAGAAGATTAGAAAAATGGAGTAGGCCTAAGCTAGTTATTTGCCGCTCCCCGGCTCTAGTCTGGTTTCGCCCCACCCCCTCTCTCTGGGGAAGGAGTGCGGGCTCCCGACCAGCGGCTGTTAATCATCGAGAGACAGCCTGTGTTTGCAAGCTGAGTAAGCACATCACAAGGAAGATCATATTAAAATAATTTTATGTAGAAATCATATGGTTAGAGCTGTAAAAAGCAGCCTAAGAGAGACCTTGTGAAGACTAGTACACAAGGAAAGGGCGAAGTTTGGCTGATGCCACGATTCTGTACGAAAGATCGAGAAACGCGGAGAGAGAAATTGCAAAAGGAGATTCCAAAATGAACAAGAAATTGTTGAGTTGGTTCAAAAGAAATAAAAGTGAATCACTAATTACCTGTTCTGCTTGGCAATTCCATCAGAATCTCGTCGTATCTGAAAAATTCAATTGAACACTGCAAGCATGTTAGTATCACTAAAACAGTGATGTTTGGGAAACTGTAAGTAAAGGTACGCTGAGAGCATGAAGAGTAAAAGAGTTAATTCCCCAACATTAGCCAAGTTATTTTTAAACATGGTACCCAGTACTTCCGCGGTTGTTATCACGCGCGTTACGTGGATATTTTCGCGGAGGACAAAAACGCTCGTAAAGCCACTTGGACTGTCCACGTGAGAAACTCCTCGTCACAGAATTGGCTATTCCTAGACTCTCCTAGAATATCCGAAACCCATCTTACAAAAGTTTAAGAAGGATAACCCTGGAAGTAAGCTCTTTACGAGGGATTAACTCTCTCATCCTTCTTCCACTCTTGTTTGGAGTTGATAAAGGTAAAGTAACCGGCGTTGAGACATCGAATGTTAGCGCTTCAATTCGTCAGAGCAAAGTGGCGAAGGGTTAGTGTTTGAAACGTCAGTCAGCTTCACGGAATTGCTACGGCGTTTAGTTAATTCACCTTTATCAACTCTATTACATTAAAAATAAATGACAATATTTAGAGAAGAAGCCACATCAGCCTTCGTTGGTTTCCATGCAGGTCCTCTATATCCTGGTCGAATTGGAATTTGGAGATTTTGGTTTCTGCTTACTATGCCAAGATTTGCTGCTATAGATTAATAGAAAAGAGCGCTTAAAAACGGACTGCCCATCATGTTTCATGTATTTTCGCTGGCAATTAAACAATGGTATTTATGACTGATTAAACGGCTTCAGACTTTAAAATGTTAACTTCGGGCGGTGTGATGACGAAATTCTTTACAGCAGTCTGAAGACAAAAATCTCGTCACAGAAGCCTATAGTCCACCATACAAAATATAGCTTGTAGAATACCCAAAACGTCTGAAATAAGTCCATTTTCAGCATATCCTTGTCCCCCACTGAATTCGGATTGGAAAATATTATACAATGGATAAAAAAAGTTCCTCGAAGCATGGGAAGAGAATTGAAAAACCTTCAGAACGGGCAAAAACGCAGCATATACGGGAGGGAATAGACCGTTACAAAACCCACAAATAAGAAATAAACACTTGAAGTACTGTAAACACTTTATTAAGGTTTTTTTTTTTTTACAATTCAACGAATCTCCGATTTCGCAACATTTACGTGACCGCCAATGAAAACAAATCAACCACGATCACGTGGTTAGAACAAGGCGCCCTTTTCCCGCCAAAACTTAGCATTGACAAACCCGACATAGGAAAAGAAACCATACACTTTAATGTGAAGATATACGCCACAACGCATTTTCACTGTAAAAAAACTGATATAAGCTTATATATAATAATGTAACCCAAAATTGCCTTTGGACAAAATAATTAAATATGAAAAATTGTACCACCTATAACAAGCGATATGAAATATAGAACAATATTTTCTAGATTCAAAACAAAATTATTTTAGAACATCTTTCTATAGATCCAAAACATTACAACTTTAGCCATCTTCTTTATTTAACAGCCGTCAAAAACTATAGCTTTCTGTTCGTGCAAGCCGATAATATTTAGTCTTTGCAATTCTTCGTAGTCGTTATGGTCGTCACACAACCTTAAGTGACACTTGTCACGCAACTGGGGCAGAGAACCGTTTGCGTTACGACCTAAACGACAACTTATGAAGAATCATCCCAATTTGAACCAAAATAGTATTTTATCTTTTAAGTTTTTCGATTTAACAACAAGACATTTTAGGTTTTAGGGATAAATTCTTCCATTAGCCTTTGGGCAAAGTAGAAAAGTATTTATAAAGTAAAAATTCATCAGTTTATTTCTAAATTCAGCCACTCGAGCCTTTGACAAGTAACACAGCTTCCTTCAGTCTGTGGGGAGAATCAGAAAAAAAATCACCGTTTAACCCTCTCAATCTTAATGTCAACAACGAAATTCTCCCAAATACTTAATGCACAATCATGGTAATTCTTTTCAGGAGAATTCCGTATACAATCATGCATTTATAGATGGCTAGATGAGAGATCGCAAATTTTATAATCTGCATAAGAAATGATTAAATAATGAATCAGTGTTCGATGCTGTAGGATTATAAAAGAAAATGAACTAGACGATATTGACATAGATGCGTTAGAATAACTATTACAGTGATTATAATACATGGGTTAGTAAGAAGATTGGACGTTAAATTATTACAAATATAGTAACATAATTATGAAGATGTACAAGATAATTAATTAAAGTAAATAGCGGGTTAAATAAAGCGAAGACGTTAAATACGTATGTTAACCACACCGAAAGGCCGAAGAAAGGTGAAGGTGTATGTTAATGTAAATGTTACAAAACAGAAATTTAAACTTAGTTTCATTTAAAGTTTATCATATGCGATTCGGAAACATATACTACACAAACTGAATGGATAACATTTCAATCAATCACTCGTTTTTAATGTGTCGAAGTTTAGATAGCCGAGGGTTTGTTTACACCTGGTTTTATATTAACGTTTTATCTTATATGATTATAGCAGATTTGAAAAACGAACGTTTCAATATTAACTAATTGGTTTAAATGGTTAAAATTAAGTTAATGTACTTTAAAATTTAATTTTAATAATTTCACATCAAGTATTAAACTCGACATTTACGTTTGAAAAACATTTTAACTTTGTTTAACAATACTGTCATTATTATCGAGTGCAGCAAAACAAAAATGGATACTAACAAAAGAATGTATCTTCTTGTAAACCAACACGAAATGTCTCATATAACTGGCCCAGCCTATAAGCCTTTGTTAAGTAACGGTGGAATGCTGACGAGATGCCAAACGAACAAGTACTTTGGCCAAAGCGTTAAAAAAAACTTGGCAAAGAAAAACACTTCTGCCGTGAATGACGAATCGAACTAAGGCAAAATCAACAAGCGTAAGATGTGACTATGAAACCCTGTAATTTTCATGGTTCGCTTTTCGGTGTGAAAGTTCCATTTATTATCTTAAAGCAGCATCGATGAACCAAGCGAAGACTTCTTTATAGACTCTACACGGAGATAGCCTCTTCCAGGCTCTCGGTCAATGGGGACGATCAAAAAATTGAGCGGGCGCCCGCCCGCTTTTTCCATCATCCCCAATGACCAAGAGCCTAGAACAGGCTAACACACAGAGAGAAAGCGTGTATTATGACGTAGCGACCTCACGAACAAGCCGGAGATATACCTACGCGACTTGCCCCTTTATCCTCGTTCCTCGTAACTTTCGCGTGCACTCGCGTGATCAGTTTTGGGAGAAAATTCCCGACGAGTAGCAATTTCATAGCACTACACAAAATGACTAGAGACAGTTTGAATTTTTCCAGCATGTTTTGTAAGTGAATAATTTTGGTAACGAGCATTTTCGTTGCATCAGGGAAGAATTGCTCTGTTGCTGAAATTAAAAATCGCACGGCAATGCGAAACGAGAACAGAGACCTTACGCAATTACCACCGCGACCCCAAGGACAACGCCTAGTAAAACATGAATTTATATTTAACCTTCGAAATTCGTAATTGTCTAGATCTGTTCAGTGCACCTATCGGTCTCAGAGCCTGCTCAAGCTAACCATGTAACACCAGCGTTCAATTCCAAATGAAAATAAGAACACATTAGCCACCGTCATTTGCATTTCCCAAAATACGCAGAACTTAATCATTTCACGATGTTGTTGTGCAGAGGACAAAGAAATATTCATAGATTCATAACGCTCGTGCACAACCATTGTTCTACTCATTAAACCTTTTGTTTGGTGGCGTTCTCGTTGCAGTTTCCGTTGTGATTTGCTTAAGTTCTCTAATACTTATATATGAACAGCCCGTCATTTCAAAACCAACAAGAGCCTGGTACCTACCAGTCTGGTGATGTCACGCCTTCTTCTTGACTTCCCAGCGGTGACACGCTCAGGCCTGAGCTGGACCCTGAACCTGGTGAGAAATGCTCTCAAGATCAACTTCTAAATTCGCATTAATACTCTGAATACCTGTTACATAATTTTTTGTGAGAGAATTTAGCATTCATCACCTTGGAATTCTTACAAGTCACTGCCGTATGAAAATAACCCAACAAAACAGAATTTATTTTGCGGAAGCCTGAGCCTGAGGTGGGAATTTTACTATCAACGAGAATCTGTTCGAAATCTTTATTCTCCTCACTGATCTTCACAAGTTCCCTTAAACGTCCGTAGTCCGTAGCTCCGGGGTCGAGCGCACTGACCATGAGGCCACCGCGCACCCCATAATTGACCATTCTCTTTTTTGCCTTCACATGTATGCTGTAATTTGTATTGTTATAAATAGTAAGACACTGCACTGCAAACGGGCCAATGATTGGTACTAAAGACTGCGAGCACGTTACCGCATCCACAAGGCAATATATAAATTTAAGAAAAAAAATTATGTCGCTGAAAGAATATTATCTTCACAAACCTGTCGAATGTCTCGGTGAATCACTCTCGGGGAGATTTAAAAGATCCTATAAAGCAAGATAAATTAACAGTTACTAGAAACGCTTCTAACGGCAATTTCCGTTCGGGCATCAAAACAAAAGAGTTACAGGGCGTTGGGCTGCCTTGACGAGATCACTGCTTTTAGGCATATAATGGCACAACATCTTGGCTTTACACCAAACACTAAGAACGTAAAGAAGTCACATCACTTAGTTCTAAAGCCTTACAATTTGACTTTCAAACAACATTGAAGACCCATGGTGTAGCAAACCTTTAAAAATCGAAGTAGAAAGCCACCACAGCACCTTATAAAGCCCCTGAGTACAGCAAAGGCCCCAGTGATAAAGATCAGCGAGCAGACCTAAAGATATCGCTTAGGACAAATTGAAGTGACTTGCTGTGTGCTCGGTGCGACTATCATAAAAGCAAAAAAATTCTATCTCCTATCAGGTGGAAGTGCTTTGGGCAAGAAGTGCAAAACAACTAAGATCAAAGCTGAGACAACAATACAAAGTCCCGGAAGACAGACTAAGTTTAATCGGTTGGCAACTGCGCCATTTTACTTGGTTGAGTGGTTAGTACAAGAGTTCGAGAGTTTGCACAGATAAACGGTTAAAAGGGCTTAGATTCGCCCAGAAGATACACAGCTACTGAAAGAACTACTTAGTGAAAACTTACGTTAGAGACAAAGAAATTACGTTCTCAACACGGAGAGAAACTGTTTTATATAAGAGTCAGGGTCCCAATAATTTTAGTAAAACTGTAGCAAGTAAACCATGAAAAAGGCAAGAAAACATTAGAATGATACCACACGAAACCGAAACTTATCCCTGTTAAAGAAACTAAGAAAGACGAGCATCCAGTGTGGTGAAAGGTCAAAGAAAAGGTTGGAATAAAAGTACAGAAAGATTTATCAGATATCGTTTTATGCAATACACCACTGAAATAGTTAGTTGCACTGTAACGCAATCCAGACGAATTGAACGTGACGAAAAGCTCGCCTAACCATCGACTGAAATCGGAAACGCTCGGATTATTTTCGGAATACGTAGGTCTTCGCGATACTTCGGAAAATTCTTCAAAACCGTGACTTGGGTTGCTGCCTCAGCTTTCTCCGTCAAAACACCAAATAAAAGAGTTACTATCTAGGGATGCCGACCCGTGAACCTCTGCCTCTACTGCCGCCATTTGTCAGTTCAGCTTCAGCCGCCGCATGCCTTTTGCTCAACTCTAGAGCTAAAGCCAACTGTCTCCGTTCATCTGCAACACTTTTGGGTCTCATGGTATTGACGTACTAGACAAGAAAACAGCGCTAATATCAGCAGCGATATTCCTCTTGTTTCTTCCCAAACCTCCTTATATTTTTCAGTGGAAGAGCTTGGCAGTGTTTCCGTAGATAATGTACCATTTAAGTGTGTGAAGTAATGATAAGCCCAGAAAAAAACCAACATAAAAACAGCAAAGACAAATAATCCTGAGAAGCTTTACAACAGGAAGCTTTCCAATTAAGATGTAGAAAAGATTAGGGACAATTTCTCTACACCGTTAAAAGCAACAAAACACAACAGTGTCCATCTTTTGGCAATAACTTTTGTTTTAATTTGAATTAAGCGTTAAAAGACTCGTCACACATCCCTAACTTGGCTTGTCAACTAGCCCCCCAACGCAGGTGCTTTTCGTGCTCGTCACACAACCTTCCTTCGTGGGCGAAGAAGATTGCGTGACGAGGCCAAAGAACGTCTGCGTAAGAGGCTTCTTGTCACCTAACATTTTCCCAAAACATACTTTGGATGGGAAATATCATGTGACAGACCAAGGAGTGACTAGGTGACAAGCCATTTGAACCGTTCATAAATGAGTCACGCAGTCACTCCGTGGTAGAAAGGTTGTACTTTTACCCTAGAACTCCCCTTCTTTTTACACTACAATCCAAACATCAATTTTTTTACCTGTGCGTAATTATCGAGGTCAGCGGAGAGACGATTTGAGCCATTCGTTACGCGCGTGTCATTTGACACATCATCAGCTGACTTCGTCGATGATGACCGAGGTCTCGCGACTGGCGGCGAAGCGTCAGAGGCACTAAAAAGAAGAAACCATTGTAAATGTTTCGTTCGATTTTAGAGCAAAACAAACAAAAAAAAGCCGAATACCTATTTACAACATTCGTAGACACTGATCGGCCATTAAGCATTCCTTGTCCCGGCCCAGCTGGTTTCAGTCCCTTTGCTGCTAAGTTCGGCCGTTGCATGAGAGTGGGATTGGCCGTGACCGCACGCTTAGACCTGGGACCCACTGAAGTTGCGCGTGGGATCACTGGGTAGAAAAAGAGATACAGCAACAAAATCAGAGGAATGCGATATTTTTGGAGGAGATTTAATTTACACTTCTCTGTTTCTACATACTGAATAAATTACAATGCTCTGATAATTTACTAGGACATAAGGTTTTGCAAAACACTTTGAAAATGAAAAGAATTGAGAACGAAAATCAGCGATAGTAAAACAGATCGACGTTTATTAATCAATGTAATCTTGTAACAATTCCTGTAAACTTCACGTTTCAAACCAAAGACTTTCAAATCCCTGCTCTCCCTGTTAGTACACTAGCATTGCTACTTTTAACTGTTTATATCTGTACCTGGTGGAGGTTCCTCCTCAACGCTCCGGTGACCCTGAAACAATGAAATACTTCATTAAAAACATGAGTCTAAAAAAGAGGCTGACTTTTGGCCAAATGACAAAGAGGCCACCCAAAACTCTCGTGATTCTAATGAGACAATCTCGGCCAGCCGCATTAGCAAGGTGTGCTAGGACAAAAACTGTAAATCTCCCAAGTATATCAGATCTCATTTGGGTAAAAAGTAAATAAAGTAAACTACTTTTTGACCAGGTAACCGGCGGTTTCCCCTCAAAACTATGTCATCCATTTTTCCATTGTGTAATTGTTAAGCCTGGGTTCTCACTAAGACATAAACACATGTATAAGCAAAACGGTAGTGAGGACGCCCACAACCCAAGCATAAAGAAAAGCAGAAGCAAGAAGAACAATTTTCTTCTTCTTGTGCTTATGGTTAAGTCAAGTGAGAAAGCACTCCTGAAAACATAAGCATTAGTATAAGTCCGCCATCTTGTTTGTCTGGATCGAGAAGGTATGGAACTCAAAATATGGTAACTATCCATTCTGCGCATGCTTATAGTTGGGTTGTGAGGGTCCTCGCTACCGTTATGCTTGTGTTTATGTCGTAGTGAATACCAGACCTTACATAGCATATACTGTTGTGACAAAATGGACCCTGCTTACCACTGGTAAGTCTTTTATGATTTGAAATCCATCCCCAGGCCCCATATGCGAGATATGGTTGAAGTTGGTTGGGCCCGAAATAAGCTTGGAGCGAATATCAGCGTCCATATCCGCCAGGCCTCCCTCTTTAACTTTGAATCCAAATCGATAAGAGCTACTGTAAGGATGTAAGAAAAAAAAAGTTAATTGGTAAGTGCAGAAGTACAATTAAGGACACGTCCAAAATCTGCCGGAGAAATTTAAAAACGCACTTTATTCCTACGGCTAGGCCTACCGTCCATGCTAATTCGTCACGAAAACGGAGCTTTTCGAAAACGCTCTGCAAACCGGAAGAATTTGAAAACGCCGGCTTTACGTTTTAGCGTGGACAGAAAACATTTTGAAAACAGAGCTTAAAATCGAAAACGATGAACTCACGATAATCATGTAATTTCTCTGCCCGAGCCTTCCTCAAGCACAAATCCAAAATGACCGGTGTTTGTTGCGTTTTCAAATTTCTCTGGCGTAGTGTGGACGGAAAACATTTGATGTGCTTTCAGAGTGAAAACATCGTTTTCAAATTTCCCCAGCGTAGTGTGGACCGGGCCTAAGACGAGCGAAGATATCTTGATTGAGACCAAAACGTCAATTCTTCTCACCGATTTACAATGCATTATCACCAATGAACGTTTTAGGAATTTGGTGGTATGACAACACCTTATACCCTGGTTGACCAGTTTCTTTATTCTACTCCTTTTTCGGACATAATAATGCATTTCAATTTTAAGAAGCTAAACAAACCTTCGCTTGCTGCTCTTTAGTCTCAACATGGCCGCGAGAGCCTTCTTTCCTTTATTGGGATCAGGAATTATCAGTTCCTCTTCTGCAAGGAGACACCAAACAGACAACCATGTCAACATTTATTTCAGAGTCAGAGAAATGGATGAAGTGCTTAGTTAGAATATCGTAACTGATAGTTCATTAGGTTTGCCGTTTCTAGCAGCGACGGAGTCATTTTCAATGTTTGTTGTTTTTTTACTTTCAAGTACCAAACGAGAATACTCACCCTCGTATAATTTATTCTTGAGGTAAATTAGATTGAATTGCTCCGAGGCAGTGCACAGCGCCAGCGATCCATCATTGATTAAAGCATGGCACTGAAGAGAATAATCGACATAATGAAATTAGAAAATAATCAGTTTAGCTGAAATTAAATGTTAAAGGAGCTCAGTCGCGGTACTTTCAGTTATTTTGGCCACGAACAAAATTACCTTTAAATTAAAGAAAACCTGAAAATAATAGTTTACTGAGATAGAAAAACACCAAAGAGATAATAATAAGCCATAAAGGAACAAGGATGCTTGAGGATGGAGAAGATAGACACGGATTACAAACGACGAATTTAAAAAGTTTAGGCTAGACTTGTCAAGATGCGCAAACTTTACGAAACTCCTTTCAACAGTGAGAGGTACAAAACATTGTGGGAATAGACAGAGAACCTGTAACTTTACATTTTACTACGGAAAGGGGTCGGCTTTACTGAACAGTTGTGAACAACTAGAAAAGACTCACTGGCTGCTTTGCCAGTCTAGGGAAATTTTAACTACATATACGGATCCTTTGTTTTTCTTTGCAATGAGAACAAATCTGTTTACAAGGTTCGCAAAGAAACCTGGAATTGACCAGAATGCGAGTGTAAAAGTACTAAAAAAACAAGCCTGCTCCATTATTCAAATTTTACCTTCTTTAGGGGAATGGTCTGAAGCCATTCTGCTGTGCTCGAGTCAAACACATCGATAGCTCTGTCGCTGAACGAGATCACATACGGGTGAGAATACCCTGCAAACATAAAACAGCAAACAAAAATAACTTTACATCAAGAGCTCTATCACTCTGCTTTTGAAATCACTAGCCGATTATTAAAGCAGCACAAGAAAAGACAGAATTTTTGAGCTTTCAAGGGTAAATTAATCCCTACGAAAGACAAAATAGGCATTTTGTGTGGCAGCCAGTACACGACGTACGCCATTTCCAAAACCTCCCCGCTACTGAGCGCTGTAAGAGTGCAAAACAAAATTTGATTGGCTAGCCAGTAGCCTGCAGAGCAGGCGAGATTTTTTCGAGCGAGCGCTCACATCGTAAAAAGTTTAGCCGCCATCTTGAATTTTTCATGCTGTGGAAGACTGGGGAGAGAAAGAAAGTTTTACCAAGGGGGTGAATGATAGGCAAGAGGAAGGATAGGGGAGGGGTGGAGCGAAGAAAATCTCATTTTTCCCCTCCCCCATCCCCCACCGTCTAACATGGCAGTCTAACATGGCGGTCTAAAAAGGCGGTCGCAAGGTTATAACGCTAACTCGCCCCAATAAGACGCCTGCACTGCAGGCTAGCTAGCCAGAGAAGTGTTGCACGCTCATTGGTCGCAACAAATCTAGTGCCCTGTTGGGAGAGCAAAGTTTTTTTTCTCTGAAAGTCAAAGAAGCCTTGAATTAGTGTATGTTTTTTTTTTTTTTATCAACTCACCAACATTTGTGGGGGGTGACGGCCACATGAGTTCGTAGCGTCTCGATCGATATCCACTGGATTCGACAAAGATGCCCAGTACTGAAAAACAAGTCGGAAAAATTAGATTTGAATATTTTCATGCTTAAGTAATAGTTTAATTCTATGTTGTAGCACACAACACGAATCATTGGATGATTTATTTATTTATTGATTCCGGCCGGGGCTTAAGCCCAGACCTCAAGGAGACCAACACTCAAAACAACGGCTCAACACTCCTCTTACGACGCGATTAGAGCGGTTTTCAATGGAGTGTCGAAAGTAAACAGGCACTATTACTTTGGTTTTGGTTTTACTACGGTTCAAGATTGGCTGAGTAGTCTAATTGGTAAGTAACTGGTTTGGTATTGGTTCTACGACACTCGGTTGAAAACTGCTCTAACGCAAGACGATAAACGTAATAGGCCATTTCAGAGTTCCCTTTTTCCTCTGGGCAAAACGAGTCTTAGTGCGAAATCATTCATAGGAAAATGTGTACGACTACAGGTTCATTTCCATGCAAATTTGACACCTATGAAAGGTTTTGCACGACTCGTTTTGAAACAGAGACACAAAGTAACCCAGAAATGGCCTATTCACATCCACAAATTTACAAATTATAACTACATTAGGTTGTACAGTTCCACTGAGCAGAGCCTCACTTACAATTGAAACACAAGAGGAACTCTTTGTTAGGCTCTATTGCCACAGCTAGCAAAGCATCAAGTGGGTTGTTGGTGATAAAATTCAAAGTAGGGTCATCTGAATTCACAAGTTCTAAATGGAAGCACAAGAAAAGCATTAAACGCTATGAAACCTCAGACGAACACTGTTAGCAATTTAAACGAATGATGTTTGTTATCACTGATTTATAACACTTTGTGGAGCTCAGAACACACTTAGTTCCAGTAAAGTAAGGCCCTGTACACACTTCGCCGAAGAAATCTGAAAACGCAGCTTTTTTTCTACGGTTAGACCTACCGTCCACACTAATCCGTCACGAAAACGGAGCTTTTCGAAAACGCTCTTCAAACCGAAGGAATTAGTAAACACCAGCTTTGCGTTTTGGTGTGGACGGAAAACGTTTTGAAAACGGAGCTTTTAGAAAGCGATAACGCCACGATAATCATGTGATTTCCCTCAACGAGTTTTCCTAACACCCAAATCCAAAATGACCGGTGATTGTTGCGTTTTCCATTTTCACGGGCGCAATGTGGACGGGGCTTTAAGCAGGGAAGGTTTGACTACACACATGACAAACAACCACTGGGAAGAAAAGATTACAAAAGGAGTCAAAGATGAAAAACGCATTACGATATCAACAAACTTGAAAACAACAGGCTTGAAATTTTAGCATGACATTTTAGACATTGTGCACAAATATATTCTAAATTTCGATTTCATATTTCTGTAATCAGTTTAAAATTTCGATTTTCCACGAGTGTCTCTCTCCGTGAGTTCGGAAAATGTAGTTCAAAATAAAAAACTTTTCTGCTGAAGTGATGATTTTTTTCATCTGCAATTCGCTTGAGAATGTATAAAGATTCCAAGGAGAAGTTTGTTACGTGTTCATCGGTCAGTCACACACTTACTCTGAGGTCTTCCTTCATCTGTAATACTGAAAATAGCAAACCCAGAAACGTAACCAACCAGAAGTTTTCCAAAGGAAACGCCTAACCACTGGACATTTTGGCTCACAGGCATTTCCTAAAAAAGACAAACACAAAACATTTTTCTTTAGTTAACATCCACCCTTCAAACACGCCATACTAGACTAACACTTGAAACTGGTTTCGATGCTCAATGTTTCTCACTTTGGTTTATGAGAAAAGATACTTTGAAAAACTCTTTCCTAGTATTTGGCCAATTAGGTAACAGTGAAAACCATTTGACTTCCAAAAAGTTTACCGCACTCGCTACTGGTTGCACCTTTTCCCGCGCTTAATTAAGCGCGCTTATCACGGGATAAACCGCTATTTCCTACCAAGCGAAATTAGAACCCTCCCATCACTATTTAGTTTTAAACATCGTATCCGTAAATCTGATCGAAGTGTTATGGTAGAGGATGACAATTGTTCCAACTGTATCCTTTGTAATTCTTAATTCTTTTTAACAATTTATCCCATTAGTTGATTGTCAGTATTAGAAAATAGTTTGTTGGTTTTTAACTATATTATATTGTTAATTATATTGTTAGGCTTTCTAATAGTAAATTAGAAAATAGTTAGTAGGTTATTAATTATATTAAGTGTCCCAAATTAGTAGAGGGTTTTTTTCCCCATCGGCTAGATGTAAAGACATGTTAATAAAGTTTACATATGTATGTCCCGCCAAGTTTTCCACGTTTTACATGAAAATCCAGCACGCTGTATCAAACTCGACACTACAACAAAACGCGTTACCTTTGTAAAGAAACTCTATTTTCACGTACGTTTGTGTAATAGCAACATCAAGGAAAGTTTACAACGGTTGACACGAAAAAACGAAGATTCTACAGTTTCCGACCATAACAAAATTAACGGCAACGTTTCGAGTCCCCTTCTAACTCAGTTGCGTACGCATCAGATAAACAATTTTAAGGATTGCCTTCTACAAACATTCACGTATTTTCAACATAGTCACCTTGATTTTCAGATGCCTGTACTTTGTTCTGTTGAGTTCGTAGACATATATATGGCGCTTTACTGCCACACACAGACAAGTTGCTGTGTTGTTATGGATGCTACCAGTCGCAAACATGTGACAGTTTTTAGCTTCAGCAATTTTAATAGGTTCTGTGTCGTGGCCGTCAACGGCGGACAGTGGATAGAGTTTTACTTGACGATTTCTTCCTGCAATAGAAAGGTTTTAAAACTATTTAGGAACAGCATTCTTCACAGTTCAAATCAAATTAAAGCTGCAAATCATCCACAAAAAAATTCGCGTGAGAAAAGAATCGGTGCTGGAAGAGTAGGCTAATGTGCGAAACTTTAGAGCAAGAGCGATCTGCTTAAGCAAAAGAAGGCTTCCAACGATTGCAAAGAGTTAAAGTGCACTTAGTTTTGGGTCTAAAGAGAGAGGGGGGGGGGGGGGGGGGAGGGTAACAGGCCAGTAAGACTTGTGCAGTATGCTCTAACCAACAAAATCGGAATTCTGTCTTCTCCGGTTGTAGACCATTTTTAGAACCCGTTCACATTTTCCCGCCACATGACTTTCACGTTTTCCCGCGGTTAACACAGATTGCACGTATTTTTTCCGCTTTCTAATTGGCTGATACTGCTTAAGCAGAAGAGTGACGGCTTTATGACCCCTTCTGATTCGCTTTTTAATACAACAGTTTTTTTTTTAACCGCCTCTTAAATGTACACATAGTCGACTTTTAATGCTCCAGCGAATGATAAAAACAACAACAACAACAACAAAATTCACGGCACATTTCACGACATATGATGCATCAAACTTTACCTGATATTAGAACCAGAAGCTGTTCATCAGGCAACATCTCTATCTGTGAAACCTTTTTATTGTCGCCAATACGAGATAGACCTAACAGAGAAAACATAACAAAGTAATAATTAGATGTAAGCGCTGAGAAAGTTGCGTTTGTAGTCTGATGGTCAACAGGGTTGCCACCCACCGGAACAAAAAGAAAAGTCCCTGACTTTTCACCGACTGTAAATCAATTTTCACTGACCCTGCAGGATGACTATTCTGGCCATGAATCAACAAAAATAACAATGGCTCAGATAATTTTTACAACAAAATTGCTTCGTCTATACAAAAACATCTAATAAAATAATTTGTGACTTTTCACTGACTTTGAACAGGGATTTAGAAACTCCCTGACCTGATACAAAACTCCCTGACTTTTCCCTGACCTTGAATAAAATCTAATTTTCTCTGACTTTTTCCTGACCGTGGCAACCCTGGTCAACTATCCGTGAAAACATCATCAATTTTAGAAGGTAGCTTCGACGAGCAAAACTCTCAAAGACTTTCACAAAAAGCGTTCGAGGACAAAAGTGCTTTTCCTTAGTTTGCTTATTTTCGACTCTGGTCTACATCTCGTCAACTCTCACTGACTCCTCGTCAAATCTCGTTGACTTCTCGTCAACTCTCGGCAACTTCTCGCCATCTTTCGGCGACTTCTTGCCAACTCTCGCTGACATCTCGTTAGCTCTCGTTGACTTCTCGTCAATTTGTGTCGACTCTCGTCAACACATTCTCATTTGGCTCCATATTCTTGATTTAAACTTACTTTCTTTCATGAGCTCGATACAGAACAATCCATCCTCTGTACCCAGGCACACTCGGTCGGTGTCTATTATCGTCGCACAAAGCGCTTGTTTGATCTGTACATTGGACTCAATGACCTCCTTAGCCTGGTACACTTGCTGTACATAAAACATGAAGTAATAATCAAATATGAGAACATCAACAAATTCGTTTGCTCAAATCGACAGAGAGAAGACAAAAGAAAGACTTAAACCTACAGGAAATACGATGGAATGAATAAAATAGGAACCTAAAATTTAACGCAAAAGCTCAAAATAACTTTGGACTAGTCTTGCGTCGAAAGGATAACCTCTCTGTTCAAAGAACTTACCGTCTTGGATATTTCCTTACTGTCCTTGAGAACTTTGTGTAACTGCTGTAAGGCAGTCACCCATTTGACTCTCTCATTTTCAGTTTCAGTTAATATCAACTGCGTTAACGACTCCCCGGGGGGATTCATCTGAGATGCTGTAACCTGTTATCAACGAAAACACAAATTAACCTTCTTTATTGCATACAGTTACAATCAGAATCCGTTACTACAGTCACGACCATCTACAAAACACTTATACCTTTGGATTCTGTTGAAAGATAATCACTTACTCACTTATTCTGAAACAGCTTATGTTTAACTCACAAGAGTGTTCGAGATAACGATGTTCTTCTGATACTTTCGTCTGTGCAAAAATATAGTTTGTACGTATATACTGAAGTGTCTCGATTTTCTATTTGTTGGACCCTATGTTTAAAACATTCGTGTGACGTGTACCAATTTTCCCGCGCTTGGTAAGGGTTGCGTAATTTTCCCGCGCTTAGTAAGGGTTGCATAATTTTCCCGCGCTTGGCACGTTTGGGTGTTTTCCTGCGCATAGCACGATGAGCTCTTTGCGCTTGCCAATTGAAAACGGTAAGCGCTGCTAATAAATTAATTTTTTAAACAATCAAAGTTGACTTCAGGTAACAAACTTCTAGCAGAAAGAGTGGGGTGTTAAGTACACCTACCCTGAAAATACACTGCAAATCTTTCCTATTTGCATGAATTACATCCGCAGCAAGCACACCACTGACCGAGAATTCTTCATCTCTGCAACAAGGACAGAAACTGTTGAACACCGTTCTATCACTCAAGTTACGATTTGTACAAGGTGGTTCTAAATTTTAAGTTTCTGGACAAACCCTAGTGTGTGACCATTCAAATGAAAGATGTTGAGCAGTTTCTTTCATGTGGTACTGTTCATTACACTATATAAAGTGGTCTGGGACAAGGCTGAAGTTAAACCACTAGTGGTTAAACACGACGGTTTTAGCTAAGGTAACTCCTACCTCATGTCAATGACTTGAGTTGCAGATTGATTAATTTGCGGGGGTTTGTCGCCAGTAACGTCAAAAAGAAATAATTTGAAGTCACAGATGACAGCGAATTGTCGAAGCCAACCTTTCTTGATACCACCGGGTTTTGGAATCTAAAAAATACAAATAGGGTTAGAAATTTTAGCACAACTGGCAAGCATACAGATTCATTTCAGACTTATGAAACGCTGAAATATTCCCCCCGGGCACAGAATTTCTCTCTCTTACACAACAACAACAACAACTCAGGACCATCAAACTGCTGTACTTTGTGAAGAAACAGGAAATGTAATGAAAAACTTCACTACCTGGAAAAAATAATGTGGCATATTTCGTTTACCTTTACAATTCCTTCTAAAGCAGTTCCTACTCCTCTTTCAGGATCGATTCCAAGCGGTCTTTTGTTCACTGGAAACAAGGACAAAGACACTTTGTCAAGCACTAGGGTCAAAATATAACGAGCCCTTAGTGATGTCTGTTTATTATCAGACATGGTAAGACATTCTCTAATCAAATCATGCAAAAAACAATGTAAGTAAGTATTGAGAAACTCGATCTACAGACAAAGCTGCAAAGTAACGTCATCTGACAACAAGCTTAGCTAACGTGTCTGAGCATTTCCACAGTTACTGTTAATAAAACAAAATAACCAACTACTTGAGTGTTTCCAAAATGAATTAAAAGAAATGAGTTTCAATTTCTAGCCAGGCATTTCATAGATTCTATATCACGTTGCGACACAGACGAACCAATCATAAGAAAGTGTTTACTTTGACCGTGAGGTATTGGGCACACAGGCGGAGCTTGATCAGTACAGGACACGTGACATGCGTACTGACACACTGAAATAACAAAGAAACAACAATAGGTTAGTATGATAATATCATGAGCAAGAAGTTATGTCACCTGACGGTGACTTGAGTTGGTGTCTTGTTCCCTTTACCCGGGTAGGCAAACATAACAGAGAACATAGTCCTTACCATCGCATATCGAGCCTTGCCTCAGCAAGCCAATCATAAGCGATGTGCACTGGTTACACTTCGTAGGTGTGGTGAAAGTTCTCACCGAGAATTTGTGCACACGGGGCTGTAAAGAGAGAAAACATTTTATGAGCTACAGGTGTTTTGGAGTGTTTGATTTTAAGTCTAACAATTCTGTAACAACTAAAAAGTGAATAAATGAGAAAATGTAATTTGTTTGTGCTAAACTCAAAACGTGCTGTCATAACACGGCTAATGATATGATTGATGTTTCGAGACATTACTACAGGTAGGGAAGGTCTCAGTTTGTGACTGGCTTAAAATCTCGCACCACTTCTTAATCCAATCAGAAGTGAAAACAAAACCAATTGTGACTCGCTCCCAATCGTTTTCCCGCGCATCGCGTCAGCTACCTGTATTCACTTTCAGTTTTGATTGGTTGATTGTCTGCGTCCTTTGCAATTGGCCAGAGCGATTACGCAAGTTGTGCGACGCTCGATTTACACCCGCTATATCTTACTCTGCGAAAACAGACGCCTCTAGTTACATCCTTAACCATTCCTCTCCTTGACTTAAGAAGCATCTGAGATTCAACGTGATAAATAGATTTCTAAGGCGATCATTGTTGTGTAACATGGTTTTGGAAGATTCCTGTAGTCGTAATAAAACGATCTCTGTGGAGACGTGTCATCATTCAGGGAAAACGTTTTCGGTTGAATCTCACAAAAGAAGGCAGTACAAACGGACAATAATATTTTTCAGGATTTAGGCCTGTCCACAATACGCCAGAGGAATTTGAAAACGAAGCCTTATTTCTACGGTTAGGTCTACCGTCCACACTAATCCGTCACGAAAACGGAGCTTTTAGAAAACGCTCTTCAAACTGGAGGAATTTGAAAACGCCGGCTTTTCGTCTTCGTGTGGACGGAAAACATTTTAAAAAGAGAGATTTTCGAAAACGATGACGTCACGATAATCATGTGATTTCCCTGACAGAGTTCTCCTGAAACACGAGCAAACCCGAAATGACCGGTCATCGTTGCGTTTTCATATTCCTCGGCGTAGTGTGGACGGAAAACACTTGATGCGTTTTCAGAGTGAAATCTCCGTTTTCATATTCCACGGGCGTAGTGTTGACGGAAAAACTTGATGCGTTTTCAGAGTGAAATCTCCGTTTTCAAATTCCTCCGGCGTAGTGTGTACGGATAACATTTGATGCGTTTTCAGAGTGAAATCTCCGTTTTCAAATTCCTCCGGCGTAGTGTGTACGGAAAACATTTGATGCGTTTTCAGAGTGAAATCTCCGTTTTCAAATTCCTCCGGCGTAGTGTGTACGGAAAACATTTGATGCGTTTTCAAAGTGAAATCTCCGTTTTCAGGGTGAAATCTCCGTTTTCAAATTTCTCCGGCGTAGTGTGGACGGAAAACACTTGATGCGTTTTCAGAGTGAAATCTCCGTTTTCAAATGAGTGTAGATGGGGCTATAGCTATCAATACACCTTGCTTTTGTGATAAAATAATATGATAATTCACCTGTGGTGGTGCAATAGATGATACTGATGAAATGGATGATCTGATTGAAACGGTCTATCAAAAAACACAAAAACAAAAATAAAAATGTCAACATGTTAGGAATCACAAGCCTCTATAAATGAGAATGGATGACCAATAATGGATGTCTCGAATAACAGTCACAAGACTTACATCAGGAGCACTGCTAGCACCAGATGGTTCACCGCGGGAAAGCTCCCCAAGTTGACTCTCTGTTTCCTGTTAAACAGAGTAACGATTCGACCAGTTACACAGTGTAAATTAATGGTTCTTACAAATTGACCTGCTAATTCATTGTGACACAAGTTTGCACGGGAAAGAGGAAACTGAAGAACTTAATTTTTATTTTTTCGCAGCATTGAGATACCTAAGGTTTGCAATGTTCCTGGCACTGCTAAAAGGAATCTTTGCCTTGGACAGTAAACAACGATGTTGTCTAACTAGCAAGATATTTTATTGTGAGAAAAATTCTGTGTTAGAAGGCAAAGATTACTTGCTGAATAAGAAGTGAAAACGAAAGACGAAAATTTGGAGTTGCTGTAGTTATTTTAAACCCAACTGGTTAAGAAACATGTGTTTTTATGCATTTCAAAATTGTTACTCGATCAAAATTTAAGGGGATCAAATCATTGTAATTTCTTTCGCACTCTTTACACAAGAAATCTTGCAATAACATACAAGTTTGGTTTGCAATATTCTAATATGTCCAGAATTCCAATTCTGGACATGAAATTACCCTACTATGGACAGCCAAAAAAATTCTGTTCTTGTAAGATTTGGCACTCATGAAATGAAGTTGCCCCAATCTCGTTCCCAGAGCCCACGTGTATTTTGGTTGGCGCTGACCAAAAGACACGTGGGCTCTGGGAACGAGATTGCTATGTTTTAAACCAAGGCACGCATGCACCGTGAAACCGGAACCCCTAAAATCTTGGAGTCTGGAAATTGATTATTCCAGAGCTCCGTGTCTTGGCGCTGACCAAAAGATACGTGGGCTCTGGGAACGAGATTGAAGTTGCCCATAACTTCAATGACAAGCAAGTTATTATCGATTTTTTTACATTTCCCACTGTTGAAATGTTACCTCAGAGAGACTATCAAGTCTTGAGTCCCGTGTAGATTCTTTAACATACAGGAGAGGGAAACCATCTGTCAAACAAACAAAATTTCAGTTCTTACCTATTGTCTAGACCCCAGAACCTAAACCAACACAATAAATTTGACGAACGTAACCTGCTTGGAAAGCAAGGGCTCCTAGCTTTCTGTTTTCAATCACTGCGTGACAGATGCTAATCAAAGGGATGCTTATTTTAGGACTTAGATTGAATTTTCCAAATCTCCAAAGTCACATTAACCCTTTTACTCCCAAGATCTCAACATTAATTCTCCTTACTGTCTACCCTACACCACTTATATTGTCAATTATGAGAATTCGGTGTTCAATCAAACAATAACATACCTGCAGACCTGCCACCAGCTTTCAGTTGCTCAATTTCTGTTTTGAGTTGCTTGACTTCTTCTCGAAGAGTGTTGCACTGTGCTTCTGATTCTCCCAATTTCCTACGATCAATACAAAACATGTTAACAACAACAATTAACGCTTAACAGTAACTCTGTTAAAATGCAACCCCATTATAGTCAATCCAGTCGTGAAAATGTGACCCCATCCAACAGCACATCCCTATTAGCCTGCTAATAGGAAGTATCCCCTCAGGTTTTTACCTCTCATTAGCTACATTTGCTGCTTTAATTTTGTTCATCTCTTCTGAAAGATATTGCTTGGCTTGGATCTCGGCTTGGAGATTTGCCTGCAGTGTTAATATCTCTTGTTTGTCAACTTTCTGCGATCTCCTCATCTGCCACTGGTTCTTCTCACCCTGTAACACGTGTAAGTATAAAACTGATATAAATTCCACTTCCAGATTACAGTCAAACCTCGCTTGTATGGACACCAAAGGGGCGGAGACCGGTGTCCATATTATGGAGGTAAAGACTGTCTATGATGGCAAGTCAACTGTTTATAATTTATTCATAAGGTTTGTCTGCACCATACTAGGGCTTAGAAATGGTACCTACAAAATCTTGAGTCTCGGAAACTTTTGATTTGATTTTGAAATCTTGGAAGCATTTCTGACGTTTTCATACGGAGAGGTTTGGCTGTACCATACTAGGGCTTACAAATGGTACCTACAAAATATTGTATCTCCAAAACTTTTGATATGATTTTGAAATCTTGGGTGCCTTACTGACGAGTCACAACGTCCCTTTTTCATTAGTTTCCAAGTCTAAAATCCTTTAAGTCTTAGTCTCAGACCCTTTATACAAGGGTCTCAGGTGACCTCTCGGCTAGTCCTGGATTTTACCATCCATTGCCCTTCATACTTTCCTAAGCTTTAGATAATCAAAAGTCCATTCCAGTCAAACAAAAAAACAAAAAGAAGCCAGGTGGCTAACATATTTCTGGTTTAAAAAAAAAACAAAACAAAACAAAACAAAACAAAACAAAAAAAAAAAAACAAAAAAAAAAAACATATTTCTGGTTGACAGAGAACTTCCTTGTACATACCCGTGGTATTGTGGCATATCCAGACGATTTGAGACCTTCTAGTTCCTCAGTCATCTTACTTGCTAAGGCCTGGAGATAACCTCTCGCCTCTTTCTCATCACTCACCCTGAATAAAGTATGTATGTTAACATTTTACTTGACCAGAGCAGTTTTAAAGTTACATGTATTTGCATTACTACATTGATTGATTTGCTGAAAAAAAATTGCATAACTTTCTTCTTCAATCAGAAGTAAAATCAAAACAAACTGTGACTGGCACCTACACATTTTCCTGAAGTTCGCATCAGCTACATGTTTGCCTTGACTAATGATTGGTTAACTGGACTCTGTGTCCTTAGTGATTGGCCAGAAAAATTTCTTTGGTTTTGGATTCAACACACTAGAGCAGTTTTCAATTGAGCGTTGAAAGTAATTACACAATTATTTTGGTTTTGGTTTTGGTTTTACTACGGTTTAGGATTGGTTGACTAATCTAATTGGTAAGTAATTGGTAAGTAATTGGTTTAGTTTTGGTTTTACGACACTCAATTGAAAACCGCTCTAAACCAGTTTTAAGTTCCCGTAAGAACCCCCAAAATCTTTATCCAAGCCATTCTTTTTTAATTTTCTTTTTCTTTTTTGTAATTTTTTTGTCCTTATGCCATTCTTGAAAGCCAAAAGTGGGTAAAACATACCACTGAATGATTTCAGCAATCTGGGCTTCCCAATGAGCGACAGCATCTTTCTTTTCATTGCTATCTCTCATCTCTTCTTCAAGTTTGCGATGAGCAGAGACGGTACGTTCCAATGTCCCAGTCAACTAAAGAATAAAATTAACATGGCAATTAATATCCAGGATTTCAAACTCTAATTGATTGATTTATGTAAGAAGATTATGGAGTGGATCAAACGTTAACATTCAATGACACGAACCTTGTCAATGTCAGCTTGAAGTTTCTTGTTCTCTTCTTCAAGAAGTGTCTT
The DNA here is from genome assembly GCF_042242905.1 of Orbicella faveolata. Classification (NCBI taxonomy): domain Eukaryota; kingdom Metazoa; phylum Cnidaria; class Anthozoa; order Scleractinia; family Merulinidae; genus Orbicella; species Orbicella faveolata. Next base: position 2,611,600 of record NW_028301542.1, on the reverse strand, counting down.
GTTTCTCTCACTTTTTCTTTTCAGTTCTTCAACTGCTTCTTGATGCTCTCTATGACTGTAACAAAGAGACAGGCTTAAAAAAAACAAAACAAAAACATCCAAGCAGCACTTTCACATGGTACTGTACACAGTAACTCTAGCTTTTGAGTCTGTGGATGAAACCCAAGTGTGTGACCATTCAAATGAAAGCTATTGAGCCGTATTTTTGTGTACTGTTTATTATTAGTGTGTAACATTAAATTAAGGGATATTGAGTAGTATTTTTACTCATTCAGCACTTTTTGTTATTACATACCTGTCCATTCTTGCTTCATTCACCTTGGCAGTTAATGCTGACACCTGAAAAATAAGCCAGATAATTATCAGCCATTCCACTGAAAACCCAAGCATATGGTGACAATGAAGACTAGTGGTTGAAACGTCATGATCTACATCACAGGTGTCCACTGCCTGAGACAAACAGTCAAACTTAATCTTTATTGTTCTTCACTTTGAATTACCTCATTCTTCAAGGCCACTCTGCCTGACTCCATGTCAAGAAGCTTCTCTCTAAGTTCCTGAAAAAAATGAAAATAAACACAACAAAAAATCAGTCAAGAACACTAACACAACTCAGATCCTTCATGCTTATGTAGGAAAGAAAACAAGATAGACACGATCAAGAACACTTTATACTGTACCATTTTGCTATTTATACATCACATGAAACTTGCATATTATGCGATTAAACATACCACTCATTATAATCAGAAAAATTTAAAAACAGATAGACTTACCTTGACTTCATTGGAGTGTTTTTGTTGCTCTTGTGTAGTAGTTTCCTCATATTCCAGTTTGAGTTTCTCAATCTCTGCTTTCAGTCTGTGATCAAACAAGCAATCAAAATATTACAAAGTCAAGTGTATAATATTCTGTTCTTAACTTATTTTGCAAAACACCAAGACTGTAAAAACACCAAATTAAATGAGTGAAAGCCAAATTCAAGTTGGACAATACACTTTTAAAGACAATCAAGAAATAAGCAATTATTTTTTAATCAAATTCCATATGGTGTCCTTGTTCCTCTTTTTAAAACTTGCTATCTACAGTTCGGATCGCAATAATTACAAATGGATCAGAGATTGCAGAACCAATCAGGTATCAGGATTCAGCTTGTAACAAGCATAATGTAATACCTTGTAATTTCCTGCTGTTGCTCTTCTGCTGTTGTGTCTGTGGCAAATGGTCTCCCCAGACTTCTCTGTTTGGCCTATGTAAGTAACATAGCATCAGCTAAAATTATGATAAATGACTAGTACACTACCCATGTTTTGAATGATGTTTTCAAAAATGTGTAATAAACAGCACTGTTAAGTTATCAAATATTACCTTCAAGTATTCAATTTCTTCCTCGAGTTGTTTTGCATTCTGAAAGAGGGAGGATGTGCTGTGTTATTAACATTGCACAGTTATATCTCTAGTAGAAGGAAACTTTGCATCTGTCATAGATACCAATTAAGGAGCAGAGAAGCGCTAAGAAAACCAGGGCAATGTAACGCCACAGGTCTTCAGAATCAGCACTAACTGTACTCCAGTTTTCTTCAGCAACTGGACAGATATCTCTTTAAAGTTATAACCTTTGTGTTGATTTGAAACTTGAAAATAAACACACAACATTTCTCTTTTTGTGACATTTCAATAGTGGTTTCAGGCCATCACAATCGTATCAACACAAAATTCGCTATGAAGATACATCTTGTAGCATCAAGCACAAGACAACTTGTACAGAGGCAGTACTGACACAAGGCAACACAATAAACAACATCTAGCAATCCTAATCAGTTATTAACCTGGTCGCTCCTTGCTCTAAGTTTGCGTTCCTTGTTAGCTTCAGCTGACATTTCCTCAACCTGAGCTGCAAACTGAGAATAAAAACACTTCCATTTGTCCCAAGCTCAAAATCTAGACTCTCCTTAGCCATTGTCAAAAATCCACTTAAAAGTTAGTTGCAAGAATTTGGTGACAAATCAGATTAAATCAACATCCTGAAGTTGACAAACTGGTTAGAATGAAGCTCGTTGCCATTTGAATTTCTGTGTTGACAACATGAACACTCAACAGCAAATTGCTATTTGGACTGGTTACAACAGCCAAGGGAAAATTTCACAAAATTAATAGGATACTGCGTGTGAAAAGTGAAAAACTCATATAATGCGTTTTCAATGACAAAAATGTTTTCAAAAAGGACTTACTTCTCTTTTCTTTCTATCAGCGTTTCGCACTTCTTGCCTGAGACCATCAAGCTTTTGTAATGTTGATTCTGTAAAACAGTTAAAAGACAAGGGTTAGAGCTGTTTTCAGTAGTGTCAAAATAAGTAATTACTTTGACCAATCACAAAGGACGCAGAAAATCCAGTGGACCAATAAAAACTCGAAGTAAATCCATAAAGCTGACAAGGAGCATGGGAAAACATGTGCAAGAAAGGGGAGATTGATTTTGGATTTACTTCCAACTGGATGACAAAATAGCATGAATATCGCAAGCCAATCACATAGCATACTGATGACTTTGGTTTTGGTTTTACAACACTCATTTGAAAACTGCTCTATTAATAATATTTTACAATTAAGATTCAGTAATCAACAACAACAGTTAAAAGGAAACCAGCAAGTCCTTACCCATTTCTTCTTCCTTTTCCCGAAGCATTCTTGACACCTTGGTTTTTTGTGATCTTATATCAGCCAGCTTATCGTTTAATTCACTAAACTCTGCCATGGCTAGTTTCCTTTGACTATGTGCTTCCTTCAGTTCCTTCTGTTGTGCAGCTATTTTTTCATTCGCCTCCTGAAGAACCTGAAATTATCAAGCAGGGAAGAAATTTAGATTCTCTTTTCTCAAGTTCACTTCCACAGTGAAAATATAGATCATCACCATCATCTGTCCTCATTGCACCATCGGACACATAAGCCCTTAGATGCCAGTGGCTTAAACATTTACCAGAGAGCTGTTGGAGGTGGAGGGAAGGGTTGCTTCAGGGTTAAGCCCTTAACTCAGTGTACTGATTCTCCCTCTGCCATCAATACATCTACCTTTGTTCTTATTGGGACAATTTTGATGAAGAATGGCTTCCTTTTGGCCTATGTTCACAACGTGCATTGCTGATATTCTGAGGAGAGCATTTAAGTGCTAATCAATATCAGAAGATCCGACTTTGCCTGGCCTTTTTCACCTCTTCTTTTCAAACATTATAGTTTAATGTTAGTAGTAACAAATACAAAATCATTTTCCACAGAATTTATACAACATTGCAACTGCTTGGCGAGAAAATAAAATAGAACCAACCCTTTCAATATCCTCTTTCTCCATTTTCAGGCCCCTGACCTCTCTGTCCAGAGACCTCATCTTGGAGCTCATTTCTACAAGAAAAGAGAGCTTCAGTGAACCTAAGGTCTTGTCATTAAATAATATACACTAACATCCCGGTCACCAAGTCACAGTTACCGCTAAACTGTAAAAATGTTACTATCCTTTAGTAAAATAAGGTTACCTTCATTGTTTGACTCCAGGTCTTTCCTTGATGTTAAGGCATCTTGAAGTTCTTTTTCTAAATCTGCGGATTGAGCTTCATACTCTGTTGATTCAAAACAAAGTGAATTAGAGACAAGTATCAACATGTATGTACATAAGTAATTAACCTTACTTTTCTTTGGTCAACATGGCTTTTAACTCATGCAACTAACTCTTTCAATTCATTCCGTGATTTCTTAGTGCTACAATCACAAATGAGAGAGTTTCTGTTGGTTTAAATTCTGCAAAAGAGGTTGAATTGGGCAGTTGAAGAACAACTTGCTCAAACAGGAAACATACCCCAACCAAGGTTCTACTCACCCATAATTTTTTTCTTCATTGATGTCATTTCATCTTTCAATCTCTTCACTTCCACTGAATCCACCACGTCACTCTTGGGTCCATCAACTGACAGCACTTGATCTTGTAAAGCTTTTGTTGATTCTACATCAGCACAGTATAGCAACAATTAATCATACCAAACAATTAATCATAAGGACTAAGCTGTAGATGAAGCATGGAGTGATCCGATCTGGTGAAAATCAAACAAGCATAGTGGGAAGCAGAATAGAGATTCCACTTATGACTTGTTGCTAAAGATCTACTAATTGTAAGAGATGCAAGCAGAACCTGAAGAATAAACCAATCACAATGCTTGATTCCAGGCAGCATGATTTCTTGATTCTTTCGCATCTGCTTCAGACTCTGACAATTTCATGTTCACTGGATCATAAGTGATGGTGTCATACAAGGAATTGGTTCCATCAAGCTTATAGCTCTGCTCATGACTCCAATTTAAGTCATGAGTTAACTTACAACTCCAACTCCATTGCTACTTAGTGAAAGCAGCCTTTAACTTTTGATTGAAAACAATCTGCGAACCTAACAGCAGTAAGTGACCATCCACTGTAGTCATATTTTGTTTTCAAACATTGTGCAAAGATAATGACTTGAACAATAATCCAACACACCTTGAAGCTTCCTGACAAGCTCCGTTCTCTCTCTCTCAAGTCTCTGTATTCTTCTTTCATAAGCTTCAACAGATAGTGAGCTGGGGACTAGACAGATTTTCATATCCAATTAACATACTGCTGAGATTAATTTTACAGATAATTATTACCACACAGATTGGCTTGTCAATGATATTTTGTCTCGATGCGTGAAGAATATTGTGACTCAACGTTCAAGTGTTATTTTCCACATTTAGTCAAACCAAGTTGCAACTCATCTATCAAACATGTTGACTTTTTGTCTTTTATATCACTCCAGCAACTGCACTGTACATTTTTGTTTCAAAATTGCTCAAAAATTTTTTGTGTGTGTCAGTGGGTCAATGTTTTGACTCTATAAACCTTTCCAAATACAGCTAGCAGTATGCGAGAGAAACATGTAGTAAATGAAAACAATGCATTTGATGTCTATAATTAAATTATTTGTCAAAGGTGTGAATCTATGAGCATGTTCCTTAAGACAAATCATAGACACATATGCAGTGTTGACAGCTAACAAATTTTGGAACTTCACTGATTAAGCGTCAAGTATCACTTAAAGGACAGGAGAGAAAGCACTATTTCTCTAGAGTTTGCAAGAAACAAGTATTTACCATTGTTGGCAACAGGCTCCAGAGTGATATCTCCAGCCTCCTTGACTACAGTTTTAGCTCTATCAGACAGCCGGCTAGAGTGCAAGAAAAAATATGTATAAGTATGTATTTCTTTTCCGGCTTAATTTTAACTTGTATTGCATTATTTTCCACTGGGAATCGCAGTGGAATCCCAGTTTTTCAAACCTCCAAGGGAAAAAAAAATTAGTTTGAAAAAATGGCTGGTTTGTGAAATTCGGGGTAAAATTGGTGTTTGATTGAGGGGAGGGGAACAAATTCTGGTTAAGTTATCATGGTGTTCAGAATATCAAGGGCTCAATAACTCAGGATTCCACTGTAAATGAGATGTTTTCTATTTAGCTGAGAGAAGCAAAAGAGAAAAGAAGACACATTATGCAGGGTTTGACAACTCCACAGCCAGTTCAAACTTTTCTGCATGAAACAGATTCCTACTTCCATGACACCTCCTGCACTCCCAAATTCCAATTTGATCCAGAAACAGTGAGCGTGGCACTGCTATTTCCAATTTCTTTCATGTTATTGTATTTACTTATTTCCTCATTTGCTTATTTGTTTCACCTGTTCTCAGTAAATGAAAATCCAATAAATGGCAAATGATGTCCAGTGAAAGGTGACACAGAGGATGGCCTCACAGCATCCTACAAAAAAGTGTTGTAATCAAGTTTCAATTCATGTATCCTAAGAACACTTAACAACCTTGACAAATTGCACACAGAAACCTATAACAAGGTAGCAAAGAACAGAGAAATTAAATTCACAAAATCTAATCATGTCTTCCCCTGGTAAAAACCCCCCTGAGATATTGAATTCTCAGATATGATAATTTGAGTCTAACTGAAAAACTACCCCATCCCTTTGTGTAACAAAACCTTATGAAAGTCAATGGTGAATCTTCCCACATGCAGGTAATTTTTTATGTAGCAATAACGTCACATCATTACAAAAAAAGGAAGTTCTCTGCACATACATTTGCTCTTGAGTCGTCAATGTCCACATCAAAATTTGAAGTGTCTGATGGACTGCTGACCTCAGGAATGTATGGAGCGACAGCTGAAACAACAACAAGACAACAATAATTAACGCCCAAGTTGCTAGAGGAGGGAAGGTGCCTGCGAAGCCCGGGGGCTGCAACCGCAGTCACATCCTAAGGCACTAGAACACCCGACTGGCCTGCCCAACCTGCAACCAAACCACAAGCCCCCCCCCCCCCCCCCCCCTTCAGGCACCCATTACACTCCAGCCAGATAGCTCAGTGGAAAAAAAGACTGCTGAAAAAAGGGGGGGATAGGGAGGGAAGGCCGAGAACCGCTAAACTACTATAATTCAACTGACAATGCCATGCTAACAAAGCAACGAACACACTGCAAGCACATGGGACAACAACAGACGTACTAACCAAGAATACCGCTGGACAATGTCAGCCCCAAGGCTCCCACAACCATATGACTGCAGCAAACGCTACAGAATGCAACAAACACTTAACAAATGTTAACAGACGGCCAAGACGCTAACAAACACCAACAAAAACGTTACTACCCAGACTAGCTCCTAGTCATTAACTATGTTAAATTCCATTTAACTATATATAAACTGATTCTGAAACTTTTAACAAATCAAGCCAAAAGTATCAACAGTGTCATGGTGTTCTACTGAGATTAACTGCTTTAGGTTGGTCAAGTTAGTTATTATATGTACACACACTTGCCCAGAGACATGGTAACACCTTCATATGAGCCATGTGGCTCATAAAGCCAGAGCTTATCTTGGTCTCTGTAGCATGAAGTGACTAGGAGTATTTCTACTCCCCCCTGGATGGGATACTAGCCAATCACAGTGTCTTGCCCATAAACAAAACACATTGGCTTGAACCCAGACTGCCTGATTTGGGGAAGAGTGCACTAACCATGAGGCAACCATGCCTTCCACACCAAGAGACATGTATATTAACCAAAACACTTTTTCCTGCCCACAACACATCCCAACTAACTTTAAGTGCCTCAGTTAACCCAATCAGATCAACAAAAACTGACTGCAGTTTAAACAGCCGGTCTCAATCAAACACAACCTATTTTTAACAACATTAATCCACCAATCATAAAACCATAAATTAATGACTTCCCAAAATGAAACTAAACATGGTATATTCCTAATGAAAATATAAAATATTAATTACAACTTACTATCACCAAGGTTGTCCCAATCAATTCCCTCAAAGAAAGGGTGATTTCGAAAGTCGTCAATTCCATTTTGACCTAATCGCTGCTCCATTTTGCAGCACAGTCTGAAAACAAAACAACAACAAAATAAGTTCAATATTGTGAATTCTAATCAAATTTGGAAGAGGATAGGTGGGTGCAGAGAGACTCATTACTTGATAAAATACCATTTGTTTGTAACTACATATATGGAGGCTAACTGTGTTCATCAGGCCAGTACTTATCTCCAATTTCTGTGGCATTAAGCAACAAGGAGTATTATTATATGGCTAGCTCTGTGAGTTGGCCAGATGAACCAAATCCAGCACTGTGATTGGCTAGATGCAGGCAAGATTGTGCTATCTTGCCCACTTCAAATTACCTACCGTGTCCCGCAAGAAAATGGTGTTATTTTGCTACCTGATAAATCCTTTATTGACACAGTTTGTTCTTTTAAGATGGCTGAATATTGACTTCATTCCTATTAACTGTGTGATTATGGACCTTGACCTTGTCTCAGTCCATAAACACACAAAATATGAACTTAGCCAATATCCAACCATCTTGACCTCATGCTTGGTCAATAACCCAGATATACAGTCCCCTTAGTTCATTGCAGGGTTACACACAGCATTAATTTTCCCAGTACACAATTATACACCTGGGTATACGTATACACCACATTTATACACCACTGCAAGTGTCTTTCCCAAGAACATGACACAATGTCCCCGGCCAGGACTTGAACCCCGACCACTTGATCCGAAGGTGAGCGCACAAACAATAACCCACTGCGCCACCTGCCCCCATGCCTGCTGTGATGTAATAAACTAGGAAAAACATATCATCTAAGTGTAAACAGACACTAAAACTACTTGACTTGAATAAACTAACCTCTGCATTAGATCTCTTGCATTATTAGACACTTCTACATCAGAAGGAAAATTGAATTTGCCCTGTAAAAATAATACATACTGGTGAGAAAGAAATTAATGATTGTTTTACAGTGATTCCACTCCAAAATGAGTCCTTGACAATAATGTGATGGACTTCATTTTGTTAATCATTACCATAGGTACACCAAAAGAATCAAAATTTGCTAACAATATTTGGCCTCAGTCATAACTGCAATTACTCAATATTATGTGAATTCATATAAATAAAACAAACAATACATGGAAACTAGAAAGGTTTTTGATAAAAGAATATTGCAGAATTAAACAAGAAGATCTTTAAGATCTTACAACCACGCTTTTAAAAGTTAACTGTTTTGGTAGCATGAGTGACCCGAAGAAAAAAAAAACGAAAAAAAAATATCGGTTTTGAACCTATTTCCAGCAAATTTGGCACACTGGAAGCTGAGAAAATTACTCTATTTCCGGTCATCATTTTTCAGCTCTTTTCGTCATATCCCCCCCTCGGGAGGGTTTTGTAAAGTTAGCGAATTAGTTGCAAGCCACCGTAATGGTGATTGCTGTCAGCGAAATATTTATTTGCTAAAAAATTGCGGCCAAATCTTTCGGAGATGGAAGTCAGGACATTTGTAAGGATACAGAAAGTAATTTGGGACCAGTTGCTGACTTGTAAGGCTGAAATTATCCAGAAGTAAGGTTTTTTTAACGTGAACGTAACGAAGGCCACGCGGTGAATAAATTATTGGCTCTTCTCACTGTCTCGTTCTGTTTTTTGTTTCGTTCTCTTTTGGAGTCCGCCGAGGTCATTTTTTCGTCTAAATAACTTGAGAAAAGTTCGAAAAAGATGTTCCTCTTGAATTTTCAGCTTTCAGGCAATAATCCTGGATTTTTTTGACCGAAATGTAGGTTCACTGGTTATGTTAATGTGTTTCGGTGGCTATGGGCGACCGTCGCTTCCTTTGTTGACTCACGCAATGAAGCTAGGTTACAAAAAAAATCTAATAATATTTAGTTCTGGTTTTGTTCGATTTCGTGAAGCTGGATTGTCAACGAATAGATTTTAATACTGCCGATATGAGGTAGCTATTAACGCTAAAGTGATATATCGCTTCGATGTCAGGGTTTTGAAGAGATTTTTTTGCAACGTGTAGGTTCGGCGTGATTTTGTAATCTGAGATTTCTGTTGACCCTGAAGAAACAAAGTTTGGCGAGTAAACATTACAGATTGCGTAATTCAAAGTTGGCCGAGTGGAGATCTGCGTCTGGTCTCCGACAAAAAAAAAATTAAAAAAAATAAACCAAGGGTAGAACATGAACCACGCTCGGCCCATGGCCGCGCGGTTAATAATCATTCAAGCTCAAATAACTCTTAAGGTGGTCTTCTACCAAATTCTCAAAACTGATATACACTGTATATAGCAACTGGTAAAGAGAATCACTATTTTGAACTTACAGTGTGGCTCATGATTTTGCTGTATGTTTCCACCAGTGATTCTGCATAAAAAGGAGTTTCACCAAACAACATTTCGTACATACAGACCCCCAACGACCACCAATCGCATTCAACACCATATTTCCCTCTCCCGTCCTCCATGGCCTGTGCACAGAAAACAAATGATTACAATTAATTAGAATTCCATTTTAGCAGCATCAATGTAGTTAAGGATGGATTAACACCACCAGGCCTCAGCATCCAATTAACTCCTTGAGTGCCTATATGGTGTACTCAGCACGTCATGAGTTTTGTCCCTGAGATGCCTATATGACATACTGGGTATACTGTATAGCCAAACTTCCAGCACAAAGGAAACAACTTTTATTGGCATCTGAGATTCGTAGAAGGTTTTTCAAGAGACTGCTAATTTCCCATTGCTGTGATGTCATATGGATATCAAATTATGTCAACCTCAGTGAAATTACCCACATTGAAGAGACAATTCTATAATCTTTCAGAAAATGCATTCAAGTCTATAGTTTAAGTGAAAAAGTTTATGGCATATGAAGGTTTTTACTACACACCCATTTTCAGTGGAAATGGTATGGCACACAGCATTCAAAGCGGTCAGGCACTTGAGGGATTAATTACCTCAGAATTACATGACAGATGACACATTAACAGACCTGCCAATCTCTGATAAAGGGAAATCCGGAGACCCATAACAAAAATCAGGAGATTCTACAAAAGTAGCGAGACTCTTTTTTCCTGATAAAGATTTAGTGATAAAGATACAATGAACCCTTTTTTATATTTGATCAGATTGCGACCGCTTCCCTGTGCTGTGCATGCATCATGAACTTGCGAAGACCACAGGGAAACTTGGCATTGAATCAAGGTCCATTTACAAGACCCAAAGTGGACAAGGCTGCTATGTTTCTATGTTTAAAATGCTATGTCGTAAAAAAAAAAGTTAAATAATTATTCAACCAAATAAATGCTCCAAGAGTACCTGCAGGATTTCAGGAGAGATGTAGTCAGGGGTACCCACAGCAACTGATGACCTAACCTGTAAAAAGATCAATAACATGGCAGAGTTTGCATAACTGTGCACCTTGGTTACTATGTTTAAACAGCTGTAAAACAAGTTAATTAAAAACTAATTTCTGTTTAAGCACAGATCCACTTACAGTGCCGTTTTTGCCAAGCTTTGAACAAGAACCAAAGTCTGCCAATCTGATGTGTCCACTAACATCAAGAAGAACATTGTCTGGCTTGACATCCCTGGAAAAAAAAAAAATATCGGTACGAACTTCTGAAAGAGCAGTCTGCAGCCTGAATGTAGTTACCTGTAAGAGCCGGCAGCTGGCTAATTTCACCAGCTAAGTGAGAGCCTATCACCGGCACAAATTTCACAAGAAAACAGAGTTTTGGAGTAAGTCTTTTAAGGCACTAAGCCCAGAGAAGCCAGCGCCTGTTTAGTGTTTTCTTAGCAATATCCCAGGATATACACAGTGGTATGTGGAATTTAATTAATAAATGGTATGTTTATTTTCATAATAATAATAAACCTAGTCCTGAAATTGGCAAAACAATGTCCAAGTTTTTGTGTTTTTTTTTTGTGTTTTTTTTTTTCTAAATATATCTTCTTCTAAGTTTCTCCTTTCTTCATTCTCTCCTTTTGTTATCTTCATCAGACAAGTGCGCTTTTTTCAGCAATGCATTAAACATCTATGTGAGTCCTAAGAGTATTAATATATTTATTATTAATTACAAATGTTAATTATACTAGAAATAATTATTATAACAATTGTCAGTATAGAAACAACCAGTATTATAATATTATTCTAATATTGACACATGATATTTTAAAATGTGCAACTTGCATCACAATTATTTATATGTGTGAATACCCAGTGGGAAACAGCTCTTAGACAGAACTAAGTGACACTGGCACTTAGTCTAGACATGATTATCTTGTGTTTTATTATTTTTTAATTTTTTTACCACACCTGTGCACGTAGTCCATTTTATGGATAGAATTGACAGCTAGCACCACCTCAGCCAGATAAAACTTGGCCATTTCCTCCGGTAAATGATCTTCATATTTACTTAAGAGAGTCAAAAGATCACCTCCGCTATAATAATCCATGACAAAGTACTGCACAAGAATTAAAAAAAAAAAAAACACTGTTAAAACAGATTTAAAGTAAACTCTTAAATACTACATGGTTGTATTTACGCCTTCAATTTCCAGCTGAAAATATGATCACATACTCCATGACAGAGCTGACCAACCTTCTGGTTCCTTTAATTGTTGGGAAGGATTGTAACAAACTTAACCTTTACCTGAATGCATTCTAATAATTATTATAAGGACTGCTCAGCACTAGTCTACAACTTAAGACATATACAACAATTTCCACAATTCTCTTTGGATGGGGTGCTAGTGAATCAAAAGTTAACCCAACGTTTTAATAAGGTTTCCTGCCATAAGCTGCTACCCTCAACATGCCTGGGTGAAAAGCCGCACTGTACATTTAAGTGCCTTGGCATAGAACACAATACACTGATACTGGCTGTCCAGAGTGCCAACACCCGAGCTGTACCAACCACTCATTCGAACACTGTGCCTCTTATTTTCCTAGACACAGCATTGTTAAAGCGGACAAATCAAGCTGCAGCTTCTTACCAAGTAATCAGCATCTTGAAAAGCATAATGCAAAGTAGTGATCCATCTCTTATCTCCGTACACGAGGACATCTCTTTCCTCTTTGAAGCACGCAGTCTATTGAGTAATAAGTAAATGAAAGCGTTAACACACTCTGCTTTTTCTCGGGGTCTGCACAAGAAAGGAAAAGAAGCCAAGTCTGCAGAGGAGGGCTTTTTCACAGCTCCCACTGTTAATACCCTCTTTTCTACCAACACCAAGTTATGGTTTGAATTTTTATGAACAGTTACAGGATTATTGACAGGAGATCACTGGATAATTAACACTGACCTGGATTACTTGAAAATTACTGGCGATATAGACAAAAAGTATGTTCTTCTAGCATGGGATTCTTCAATGTTTTGAACAAGTCTCACAACAGAGAAAGACTCATGAACTTATGATTTCTATTGTTTGACTAGAGTTCATAAAATGTCATCCCATGAAGCGTAGCAGTACAGTAGTTTCCACATAGAAAGCTGTTTCGAGGAAAAAGTGTGCTGCAAAAAAGTTATATCTGTGCAGGGCTCCCAAAACGTGTCGACGGGTTGTCTGGGACAAGTAGATTTTCCCTCTGGGCAAGTAGCTTTTAATTCTAATTTGCCTGATAGGCAAGGGATCAGGTAGTCGTCTGTCAACTGTATCATTAAAAGAGCAAATGAAGACTAGCCCAGGCAAGCAAAATTTTAGAGCTACTTGTCCCAAGGGCAAGCTGGAATTCAACTTTTTTTTCCAGCCCTGCTGTGATTCTAAAAATAATTCAATTTGCAAAACCAGTCAACAGAGCAGAGATCACATGGAAACAACCTTGCTTTGTGAGTAGAAAGCACAAATTAGAAAATATGCTAAATTGAACAATAACAAAGAAAAACTTTATTGTGCAGCAGACCAAGCTTAAAAATCTCTTCAAGTTTGGGTAATTACTCGCTATCCTCAGGCTACATGTATTAATTAAAAGTAAAACAGAATTATAGCTTAGTTCTTTCATGGCTCAAATATTCTTCAAAATACTAAATAAATCCTGGAGGTATGCACAATGTCTGCTATATTTGAACCTACAATTCTAGTTTTATGAGCAAACTAGCTTATACAAAGCTCCTGCACATGTAGCACTAGCATAAAACCTGAGCGTTCAACCAGTGTGCAGAAATTCAGAGTTACGTAATGACTCCTGTTGTTGTCGCGACAAGCGCCAAGGTTCTGACTAGTGCACAACATGAACTGTTCGGTGAAAATTAAGACTAAAACTATGCAAGTGAAACATAGGTATGTTTGATTTACATCTGATCATGACAATTCTTGTTATAAGGTTGTGTCAAACTTCCCACATGCAACATAGGTGTACAACTAAAATCAGCACCAAAGAGTTTCAATTAGCTTGTGCAACTAAGTGAGTAACATTTTTCAGTAAAATTCGCATTGCTACCATGCATAACATATTCCATTAATTCTAAGCAACTTATCTTACTTCAGATCAGGAATTAACAATCATTCTATATATTGCTGTGTCACAAGTGACCAGACTGGTGGATTTATAATTGGCTATTAATTTGAAATAACAGATTCTGTTCCTGATATCACTGACTTTAGTAAGAGTGAGTGAGCAGATTACGGGCATGGTGATTATTGATTCAAAGAAAAAGACAATGATCTCTGTATCTGGTGGTCACAATAACAGGGTAGTTAGTATAGGAAAGCAGATATTTACTCACTTGCCCAGTAAATATTACAGAGAGATCGCATGCCCTAACATTTCAAGTCAGGAAATTGGAGAAAAGTAGCAAAACTGTAGAGTATATTTTTTAGTCTCCAATATGTTATTACTTTTTCAGAAATTTCTGTTGAAGTAACCAATAGTACAGAAAACCCCAGCACCCAGCCCTGAGCAAATTCTATTGGCAAATTACGTTCAAGATGTTTGCTATCAAAGTATCACATGGGCTGCGGACACTAATTAAGAAATAATTAATTAATCACGTTATGTAATCACTGTAAGAAAAGCCAAACCAGTCTGCAGAGAAATATAATCTTAATTAGCACTGGAGTACACCATGCCCTGTACTGTACATACCACAAAGTGAATTCTCTAAATGAAGAAAATCAAAATGCTCAAGCTTTTTCCTCATAATTCAATATCCTGTCTTTAAAACTTCAAAATCTTCTAGAAATTCTATTTTGGAATACAACGCTCTGCTTGCTTACTGATTAAGAAGTTGAAATATACAGGAATGAAAAACTACACGATCTACGTACTTATACATTAATTATCATTTATTATAACCATCACTCAGGGGATCTTATAACGATTTTAACAGCAATATGATCAACTTGATACAATTAAATAATTAAGGCAAGTGCCATAATAATAATAATCATCCATACTATTCCTGTAAAATATCTTTAATTACTGCTTCATGAACTTACATATTTTCATTACAAGGTCCTTGTTGATCCTGATTATTATTAAAAAATTCAACACCTTGTAAGTAACACCACAATGGATTCTTATCAAAACTATGTTTGTTGAATAAACATCTGATGGTGTTGAAGATAAAAATCTATCATTTACATACAGCCCCAGTCCTGTAATCTAAATACAAGCTAAGCCTTGAGATAAGAACAAACCAGAAATTAATATTTTGAATATTTAAACATGAAAACAATTAGAAGCAAATACCAGGAACACTTTCAGCAATCTGTTGTAACAAACAAGCAGGAAATTAAAAATCATCAAATTCTGAGAAGCTGTCAAAGTTGATCTTGCAATCTTGCATTGTTTACACAAAGAGAAACATGAAGTTCATTGTGATCATGGTTTCAATCTGGGAATCATGCCGTGTGGAATATAATCTCTTATTTCCCAGACAGCAGGTCAAAATAATGCCATAGCAAATCATCATTGTCTATAGCAGTGTATAACTTTCACGCAATGAAGAATCACAGCAACAAGTGGTGAAACACTTGAGTTTCTCTCTCAGAAAATACAAGGAGCAGTTTATGTTTCTGCCAGCTCGTACTTCAAAAGGGCTTTGGATAACATTTCATGTCAAGATATTTCACATCAACTATGGATGTCCTCACAACGAGAAATGAGTTTATATCATTTATAGTCTAAATAGAAGACAGTCTTGTTTCAACTTGACCTATCGTCACCTCTTTTCCCTTTATGTGCAAGAAATGTGCAAGAAATGTTCATGAAATGGACAACGCTGTACGTTACAACTGTAAACGCGGAAATGATGTTTCTAAATGGCATGAAAATATAATTTCAGCTGTCGTTCCAATATCATTGAATTTGTAACAAACCAATTACTACCCAAAGAAAAGTGAACTTCACTTGAACAACAGATATGTTGGTAGAAGGTAATAGCTTTAGACGCACTTGATTATAACGAAAGGTTTGCTTAGATCTTCGATTCTTTTACCCTATTCCACTTTTGAACTTACGGGTCCAGAAATAATTGCACATTAACATGTATGCACACACACAAAAGAAGTCGATCTTATTTCACGAATGACAGCACAAGAATTCTATGCTCAAGACATGCTAAAACTGGGTTTCGGAACCTGCATGGCCTTTTCTAGATCATGCAGCCGACAAAAATAAAACAAAGAGAATACCGACTTTTTATCATGAATAAATCTTACAAAATAAACAATGCTAAATATTCTGAGCTGTGTAAACTGCTGTTAAAATAGGTTTGACAAGACGTTTTTTTTATTTATTATTCGCATGTATAAATTCCATAGGAAAGCACATCTCGAATTTTAATACAGTCAGATTTGTACCTACATGACAGCCTGTTTCGCTCGTCGCGCATTCGTTCGATGTTTCACTAATCAACTTTACCTCCTTTTCCGCAAACAGAATCGAAAGATAAAGTTTGTCGAATAATCAACATTCGATCAATGGTAAAGTCGCTTAGTAAACGAACATAGGAGAGAACCTTAGCTTAGTCTCTGCCTCGCTTCACTAGCTGACTTAACTTGCCATATCTTTTTCTACGCTACAACCAGCCATGCAATTTCATCTCATCTAATTTCCACAAGGCCTGAGAGGAGCCAATGGAAGGATCGGGCTAAACCAAAAAGACTAAACAACGCTGAATGAACACGACTTTCAAGTCTTACCTCAGCTCTTTTCAACATCTCCCATTTGTTCAGAGTCTTCATGGCAAAAATTCTATCATTTGACTTCATGCGAACTACGGTAACCTAGAAAAAGGAATAGACGAGAGTGGGAGAAGTTTCACGTGTAAACGGATTAGAGAAGACCATTTTAGCCAAACGACACTTCCTATACATGTACCTCTCCGAAAGCTCCTTTTCCGATAAGGTTCAACGGATCGAAGTCTCCTCGCCGCAGTCGAAGTTCCTTGATTTTCGTTGCCACTGGTTTAACTGAAAATAAATCGACAAAGGTCTCAGTAAGCGCGCAGAACAAGACTTCTCTCCTTAATGGTATAAAATCCTTACCATGCTCAATAAATTCACTGACATTCTTGTCCCTACGCAGAGTGGAGTTGCAACATTCATCGTACAACAGTAGCAAAACATCTAACAAAGTCTCTACGCTATAAGAGCCTTTCTCTTTGCCGCCATAGGAGAAAAGGCTTTCGAGTTGCTTGAGTCTCTCCTCAGCTGCCTCAGTAGCCATAATTTCTATTGTCCTTCAGGCAATTACCGATTGATCTAGTAGGGCGGACTACCACGTAAATTCGCAAGAATATTCCACACCGCTTCCAAATTGCTGCGGCATACTGAAGTCGAACAAGCGTCAAGGGATTCCTCAAGTGCCTGGAAGTCAAAGCAAATTCCTGAAGCTAAGCCACCGTTTGGAAACCCTGGCCTTGAAAGATATCATAAACTGAGTAAAGCTTGAACTTTTAACCAATCTTCGACCGATGTTCCTGCGCAAAAACAATGCATCAGATGCTCTCGAAGAAAAGTCGGAAATATGGCCGATGAACCGCCAGCTGCATCATGGGAAAGCCAAGCCTAACATACCGGTGACGTAATGTCATAAAAAGCCACATGAGAACTCTGGGTACTTTTACTACTGACTGAGCTATGATTAGTACTATAAAGTACGTAATTAGTTTTTAAAATCAATAGAGGTCACTTTTGGGGATAAAACAACCGGTAACCCATGAATGTGGGAAAGAAATAACATCCAGAAAATTCTGCGACTTAAAGTGCATCGTGAGACTATTCGTTGCTAATCATTAACGTCCCCTTCCGGTTGTGACAAGTATACTCCGTACACACTCAAACTACTTCCGGTCACAAATATTAGTTGTTTGATTTAGTATTTCGAGAAAAAAAGACAAAAAAGCATTCCATGCCATATTTTAGCTATGAATTGTAACTTGACATTGTGTCAAAATTTTCTCATAAACTTCTCCAAGTTTTCAACTTCCGACATAAAACTAGTGGTTCACTCGAAAAGAAACCGAAATGCTATTTGTCCTATTTCCTTTCACGTAATGCACCAAGAATTTTTAAGAATTTTAAATCTGAGCCAAAACATAAAAAAACGTGATCCTCACACTTCCGCCTGCACATGTTCTAATTGTCTTTCTCTCCAGACTTTCCGATAATTATATCTGTCATATGACTCATTTGTAATTGTCACCGAATACTGTTCTCCAATTCAAAATCAAATCTTATGGTTGGATTAGGTATGTTTTAGATTTCCGGAGCTTCTCGCACAATATAGTAGAACGATGCTAAAAGCAGATGCAATCCTTTATAAGGATATTCGAGTTTCTTTTCGACATCTTCCTGTATCGCTTCTTCTCACTGAGCTGATGAACAACTTCGTAACCATAGCGCTTTTCCTCTGAAAGTGCGCGTCCTTCGAACTTTCGAAAGGTTGCAATGAGGTTGGACCCCTTCCAGACCCGAATGTTGTTGTTGTTGTTTTTTTTTTACCCAAAGCAAAATCCATCATTAAGACGCTCCTCCGAAAATCATGGGGTACTTCCCATACTGTACCATTCGGGGAAGCTTCACCTAAAAGAGGTACTTTTTTAAGCCCGGAGCCGTATAAAAGGGAAGTTATTTTACGAGTTGAAGTATATAAAAGGGAGGGAAAACTGACAACTAGGCATTCTGAAAAAAGCTGTTCCCAATATCTAGAACCAAAACTACTAACGGCAGTCATTTACATTGTGAAGGAATGTTCAATCGAAGAGTTTACAGAACGGGAGAAAGGGGGTCATTTTCTATGGAAGGTATATGGCAGGGTCTTTTGTGTAAAAATTGGAATTTTACGACGTGCAATTAGTCGTTAAGTCAAAACAGATGTAATCAATTAAAATTCGGATTCACCTCTGTTATACAGAAGTGATTAAATATCGGGCAGTCTAAATGACAGACCATACTGTTAGTAAGAGATCTGAAATAAAATTATTTGGGAATCTGTTTATTAATATCGGGTAAATTTTTGAAGCCACGCAAACTGAGCAGGAGGTAAAGGAGAGAGAGTCTGGGACCGAGGTTTCCACCCGTTAATTACTTGAACTAAGAAACTAGGGCAATGTGTGGTAGCCTAAAATGTCGAGATGACTGACATTGCAGCCTAAATGTGTGGCTGAAATTAAAGTCAGTGGATTCAGTTGCCGCTGCAACTCCTAGCTTGGGGTAGATTTGTTGCACATTAAACACGCCCCGAGTAGGATTTGAGTCCTTCACACGAGTGCACCCACAAAAAATTGCAGAGGGCCCAAAAATACCAATTATCCCACCTCCGCCCCCCCAAAACCCAATCCCCCCTACCTCGCCACTACGTTCTGTACTGACTGTTGAATCATAACGCTCTGAAAGAGTTCTTTGGAAATTTAGAACCACTACTGATAAGGAGTGAATAGGGCTGAAAAGAGGAAGAAATTAATTTGAAAACAAAAATTATCTGTCTGAGTACTGGTCCTTCTCCCATTCTGACACGGGGAACTTCAAGGCATCCCGTCAAAAGTCCAGTCGGAACGGAACTATCTCTCATCCGGCATCCATAATTGTGGAAATAATATAAGGAAAGTGATTAAAAATTTACCTTAATGTGCTTTTTACAAGCCGCAAATGGTTAGCAACTTTTCGGTTTTTTTTTTTTTTTAGCGACTTTTGAGAAATCTAGACTAAACAGGTCCAAAAACATATAGTCTTTTACTGCGGCACTTGCCCATACGTGAGGAAACAAAACTGGTCAGAAGGGCCGTCACGAAAACTTATCGTGTGAGATCGTGATAAGGAGCTCTTTGGATAGATTAGTTAAACCACAATACAGAGGAGTGTAATTAAAGGTCAATAAAATGTCTCTTAATCGGCCAAGCGTCTAAGATTAAAAACATGTATTGTCTCCCCGGCCTCTTATCGAGGTCTATGTGGCGGCGCTTAGCCTGCTAGCCGCATATGAAGATACCGTGGAAGAACTCCCAGAAAATGTGGGTGGGGGTGTGCCTCCCAAAACCCTTACCTTGTTTATGATCAAAATCTGCAATTTTCTCTACCCTATTTATGACCTGACCAAAACTTTTATACCCTGTCAAGAGAAGACCCTGTTTATGACCTGACCGTTTAATCAATACCCTGTTTCAGACCTACCTTATGATTAGTTACCAAGTTAACACCGATGTTAAAGGCATTGTGAAGGGCTTTTGTTGACAGTCTTATCGATAATGATGAAAAAGTGGCTTCTTCTAAGAAACATATCCGATTCAAGACTAGAGTGCAAAAACCATACCCTATTTATGACAAAAATAATGGCCAAATCGATGCCTTATTTCTGACCAAAACGGCTGAGAAACCATTCATACCCTTTGGGGCCACACATACCAATATAAGGGAGAACCCCCCGGGATGAAGATCAATCTACTCAGTGTTCAGCCTGCGCAGTGTTGTCATGAATTAAAGGCTGGATGTAGCTGCTGATCTGTCGGTCTTGAAAACATGTCGGTAACTTTACTGTCGGTTGCTGAAAAGACTTTGCGCTTAGCTCGTTTTGGCGCCGATCGCGTCAAAACAACGACTGACTTGATATCGGTTTTTGCGGCTTCTTAGGCCGGCGCGGGCCACCTCAGTGAGAATTTGACCATTCTCGTCCCCAGTGCTACTCGTGACCAAAAGAAACGGAGGCTCTGGGGACGAGAATGGAATTTGACACGAACGCTCGTGAGAACCTTACGATGCGCATGTCTGCATCGTTTCATTAGCAACCGACCATTATTTTTTGAGGGGGGGGGGGTGGGGAAGTAAATTCTCCCGCCAAAATTTCCTGCACAGTAAAAGCTGCTGAAACATTGAAAAATCATGCAAGGAGAGCCACCAGAAAAAAATCGAGCAAGTTCTTTCCAATATCATTATTTTGATTTTTGATGTTAAAAAAATTAATTGCACAAGCTATTGCCCAGCAAAAAACACAATCCTGCCAAACCTTAGGGTGAGAAAAAAATTTCGTGCCCCAGAAAATTGCCCAGCCCTGCCTCAAAAATGGTCCGTCCCTTATCAGTAGAGACCGACTTGAATATCGATCGAGACTAATCCAATACTGCTAACATGGGGTTTCAGATACTGACGGTATGATGTTTAGGTGTAGCGGAAAAAATCCTGCTAAAATCCGTGGGATGCAGATCTGACAATGAGGACATCAACTTTTTCCCTGCTGCGTTTTGCAGCAAATGAGGAAACTTGATAACTGTGGCGCTCTGTGATGATAGGCTGCTGGCAGGCAGTCTCGCGTCTCGTCCCAATCCAGCGACCTCGCCTCATATTCGAGAGACAAACAGACAGTCAGCAGTCTAACTTTCATTTATCATTATGAGCCTCAATCCGAACAGTTTTGTAACAAGTTCGTTCATCGATGCATAAGTTGTGATTGTCGGACGGAAGCATGAAGGTCGGCACACACGAAGGACTAGACCCGGGAACTGGTCCCTGCAAGTAGTCGCGGTCTCAAGTCTCATCGTGTGAACTAGCCATTTCTACCACAAAATCTAGTCGCAGGGAATGAAATTTGGTCTTTACGACTAGTCACACGAATTCAAACTGGTTTGAATTTTTGGGACAAGTCCTTGCGACTTGGTCCTCAAAACGCTTCGTGTGAACCGTTCTTGGGACAAGTCCCTCCGACCAGTAACTTCGTGTAAACTCTTCAGGGGACTAGTTGAAGGAAGTAGTCCCCTCGTGTGTGCCGACCCTAATCTAACATCTTGATGGAAGATGTTCCGAGATTAGAGTGGGACGTTGCAACCTCAGTTACCAGTTAAATTTGATTTCTCATCTATGATTTTAACCAGAAGCATATCATAAGTTTGTTTAAACGATCTAAAGACTCTTGGATACTCTCTCGGATCCAGACTGCATGCAGGTTTCGCACCAAAAAGGAGCATTTCTTTACCATCAATCAAATATACATTTCTTTTATTTCTCCCGTGGTATTGGTCTAAATAAGTCACGTGACGCACCCAAGACTAGAGACTATTTTCCGCAGCCTTCAAAAATCCGAGGCCCTTCTCCTCCGACCACGTGAACCGAAAACGATTGACCGGGGGAATATCTCAGGCATTTCATTTGACACATATCACCCAAGCTTAGCTATCTTTAACAGGAGCTTTACCTTGTAAACAGGCTCCCCTACGCCGAGAAAAGGAGAGGTGTTGCGACTCCTTCCTGATTCACGCGAACGAGAATTATCAACCTCAGATCACACCACAACAAAAAAACTTTATTATAAGTCAGTTGACGGCATATTTCGTACAAATACTCAAAATGACATATAAGAAGTAAATAATTCTTTACTTTGTCACCAGTCAAGTTTTTTTTTAATTTTTATTTTACAACGGCTCGTGGCTTTTCTAACAGTATTACGGTATTGTCGCTTACGGTTTTACTAGTGAAGGGGGGGGGGAATTACAGGAAAACGTTTTGGGGAGGGGTGGGAAGTGTTTGAAACCTCAACACAACAAATAAACTTGGCTTTGCCAAGTACATATCTACCTCGAAATATCACGTTTTCCAGACAGAAAGCTGTCTTGATCAAGAACTTAAAATACAAAACTACCACTTTTATTACCATTCGAATGACCGGCTTGCGTGATTGTTCAAGTCTTTAAAAGTTACTCATCAACAGTAATGCCAGGACATCAGCCTAGCGGCATTTGAACTAACTGTACACTGTGCCTAGGGAGTTCACTTTCGGGGCATATCCCACCGATTGGGAGCACTTTACGACTTTCTAGTTCTTTGCTGTTTGCCTATCTCTGAGTGGCTTGTCTCCTGTTTGATTTCATTCAACTGCTCGCAAGTCACCACTATGACAAGAATTTTGCATCAGATTCAGCAAGGAGGGCTTCTAAAGTCCTAGTCATTCCTTTGAGGGAAGAAATTCTGTAGGGAGGAAACACCACATTTTAGTTGTAGTCCCGCAAAAAACAAACAAACAAACAAAAAAAACAACATAAAAGACTCGGGAGGTACTCTACAAAGTTGTGTACAGGAAGGCTCCTCCCCAAGGTCCATTTTGATGGAAAAGGTACCCATTTCGTATATCTTTTAGTAAAAAAAGGTTCCCCTTCCATGAACCTACTTAAGAACACTGCATCACTTTTCTGAACACCTGGAATGAAGTGGAGAACACCAAGCAACACCAGATAAAGCCACAAGGTGCATCAAAATTTTAATAGGCCTCTACCCCTATATATACCTGAAACCTAGGAAAGGTACCTCTTTTGGAAAGAGCCTTCCCGTATAGGCCATGTACAGGAAGTACCCCCCCCACTCCCACCCCCCGGAACACCAGGACAAAGTAACACAGCAAAAATCGAGGAGATCAAAACCCTGCCTTTTTGTCCCTTCATTTCCCGTCCCTTCTTTGTCTTGCCCTATCTAACTGTCCCTGGGTCTCCGAGGATACAAGATATTCTGCCATGAAGCCATCTCTTGATTTAATCATGCTGCCAGCTGTATGTTTGGACATGTGTTTGTGTGTGCAAAATATTAATTTAAATTTCCTTTCCAGTCAAATCCATTTCACAACAAAAAGAGCAAGGTGTTCAGAAACATGCAAACGGATCGATGACTACATAATTATACATAGTTTGATTTTGTGTCATCGACTTCATCCACAAAATTTCATTTACGTGACAACTTGACTTAAGCATAAATGTTATGTTTTTTTATATTATTTTGGAATATTCCAGATAGAATAAAGTAATTGAAGGCTTTCGTTCAAAAAGGGCGTATATAACATTTTGGGCCGATTTTTATTTTTTGCAGGATCAAGCTAATTTTTGGCAGAGTGACTTTTTTTGACGTGAAAAACATCGTTGTGTAATTGTTTTTGTTGATTTGTGATTAGTTTTTGAGAAATAATGTATGCAAAAAACTTCAGTTTTCCAAGCGGTATCTTTGCATGAAAGCCTTCAATTATTTCCTTTAGCACATCATATTACAAAATAACTATAACACCCCCACTCCCAACAAGGAGCTATTTCTGAAAGAAATGGTCTTTCATTACCTGAATGATTGGGGTGTTAGAAACACTTCTGCACGTTTACACACCACATTGTTTCATTTGGCTTGGAATCACTTCGGTCGTCAAAACTTTCAATTTTCGACATATCTAAATTTTATTTTGTGTTTGTGATGATCATTTAAGCAATATGTGAACAGCGTGTGTTCACCAGTTTATTTGTCTAGTTAGAACATGTTTACATTGCCAATATGCCATGTTCAATATATCAATATTTTAACATGGCTCTGAGGTTTTCGGGTCAAAATTGTAAATTTTTTAAGTTTCTTTTGTCTCTCAAGTCCCAAAAGAGACTTGAATACGAAGAAAACAACACCAAATATAGAATTTTGTCCTGAAAGCCTTGGAGCCATGTTAGAATATTGATATATCAAATGTGGCCTATTAAAAAAAATATATATATTGCCATTGTGTAAGCAGTCTATCCTAATAGCCAAGACAAGAAAATTTTACAAGTTCTGTGGGGATGCCATAAAAGTGTTTTACAACAGCTAAAAATGTTAAGGCTCTTTTAGGAAATATGATTCTCACCTTCTACTTGCTGTCTCTAGTCTCATTTCCATAAAACCTACTTCTGACTGCAGTCGAATCTGCTCTATTTTAGCTTTATCACTGTCATTTGAATAGCAGCTACTTTCTTCCCAAAGTTTCTGTAGCTGAAACACAACAGCAAACTAGTGAGAAAATCTCAGATAGTGCAGAGTGTAATTTACATCTCTGATGCAGTAGTCACACAGATCCTCACCCCTGCTGTTCTCTCCCTTGGTAGTCACCTTTTCCCCTTTGCAGAATATGAGCAGACAAAAACTTGATAAGACATACTCTTAGCTGTGTGTATGTTTCATGTTTGTATTTTGCCCAAAAATAACTTACAATTACCGTTTGTCAAGACGGTTTTAAATTTATTGTGGTATTTTATCTTGAGTTTCATTCATTTTGTAGCATTACTTTTCACGCCAAGGTTTGTAATTTGATACTTTTGTTTTCCTCGCGAATGTATGCAACAAGATACCTTTGTTTCCATGAAAATATAAGAAAGATGTGTATGTTTTTAACTTACTGCTGGAGATAAATGGAATATAAAAGTTAAATATCTGCTGAAAAGTCGAAGAGGAACGATTTTGTTTTATTCAAAACGTAAATTTTCATTTCACCGATAAACAAGAATTAATCTAATTATCAAATAGTCACATTGAGTCACGGAATAGTGCGTTCTAGTTCTGTTGCCAGCCGAGATGGTGTAAACAATAAAACCACATCAAACTAATACACAATGCCATTGAGTAATACAACTGAGGAGAGTTTCAACGAGAAGTATTGAAGGTCGAGATCTTTACTTGACCGAAATTATATCCCACATCGGTGAGCGAGTCACCTCATCGACTGATGAAATTAATTGGAGGTTTCAGTAAGTGCCACCGAGTCTGCGGCAATAATTACAAAGTTTCTTTTGTCACAAATTTACTAGTTTTACATATCACTAACGCGCGAAAGTTTCGGCTGAATATGATCTTTGGGTTCTCTTTCATAGAAGAGGAAATAAACAAGCCGCTAAGGAGAAGCAATATGTTCCGGTTCTCTATTTCAACCCTGGCAAACACACAATAGTTATTAAACAGCAGACGACATTTCCTGAATAGAGCTAGGGAAGATTCCAGAAGATACGCAGTCACAATAATGTTCTTTGGACTAAAAAAGGAGAACTGACGTTACCTGAAATATAACTGCTATCCCCAGCCAAAACGAGAGTGTGATATCACTCATTACAAAAAATTAAAAAAAACCGTGCATCTGAACTCGAGAACGAAGTTTATCACACTAGCAATGTTAGAATGCATGCGTCTTATATGCTATGAAATGTATCTTTCACCTAACATATAGTTGACTTTGACGCTAACTAATCTGTGCATGCGTTTGGAACAAATTGCTTCTGTTTTCGAGAGAATGGCACCACAAGGATAGCATGAGATTTGCAAAACCAAATATACATTTTTGCCATGTTATCATGTTTTACGTAGTGCACTCGGGTACCTACTGCACCCAGCCCCCCTTCCTGCAAGGCTAATTGATTAATTGAAATTAATTAACCCATTGACGCCTGAATGAAATTGCCCGCGACCCACCCCTAATTCCCTGGCGTTTTTTGGAATATTTCTGAGCGAGCGAAAGCACAAAAATAAACCATATGCGCAGTAACCACAGACACAGGATCAGGTTTCAAGACATCATTTAAAGTTGAATAAATGAAGGGTCAAAATATTAAAAAATATTAGCAAACAGAACTCAACCTAATGTGTAAAACTGATGAGAAAACAAGAAATTATATTATTTCTTTACCGCGCGACAAAATGTCCCACAGAAGCTGAGAAAATTGACTTTGCGAAAATGAGTCAATTATTGACTTTGGAGGACAAAAACGAAACCAAATACAACAGAATTGAATTTCTTGTACTATAACGGCTAACATTTGAGAAAACAACGAAAAATAAAAGTGAAGAACTCATGTAAAAATCAATCTGAAAACAAGAAATCAAGTAATTTCTTCGCCGTGCGACGAAAATATTACGGCCCTGCGAAAGAAAGATGAAAGTCGTAAATCAAAAAGACGACAAAAACAAGCGAATTATTTTGAGATCAGTCGTATTTCAACTGTGTTAAATCAGTGGCCATTTAGTTCTTTCCTCAGCGGTTCTGTAGTAGCTCAATAAGACTCCAAAAAATATTTAAACGAAGCGAATAAACTAAATAAACAAAGCGCCTTGAGGTTGCCGTAAATTAAATATGCAGAAATCCAGCGTGCAAGTTACTGTTCACTTTTAAAACCTAAAATTCCCAAATATAGGGAACCAAATGAAAGAGATGCGAAAGGAAGTTCAATAACAATATATTTTCATTCAAGCTGAGACGAAGAAACCTATTTAAAAGCAAAAAATTGTTCAAAATTTCGCAGACGTGCTTCGCTGCATGACCGCATGTTCAAATTATTCTTCACGCTACCGCGAAAGCTCGAGTATTTACCGACCGCTTTTGCAGTCATTTTAACGCCCATGGCTTTACCAATCGTTCCAAAAGTTGAATTCAACTTCGAAGTAATAATGTACATTACCATTTTTGTTTCTGAAATCCAAAAAGCCGCTTTAAACCTGCGATCTGTCGTCGAAACTTACTTGAAAGCGCTCCGATCTTCATGTTTTCTCGGCGGTTGTAGGAAGAAAAACTTCTTCACCAGAAAGTTTTGAGGACTCTGTATTCCTTGATCCTCCATTCTGAGGCCACCTGAACATTGATTTGTATTTTTCCTTTCTATTTTAAAGCCCAAAGCAGTAATTTATCCGTGTTAGGAATGAAAACAAGACCTTGGAAGTATTTTAGATTTGGACCGCAACGCGCCATGTTACCTGCACTTTTCGAGCGTGCGATTTTAAGAAGAAAAACCGTCTTTCTAGGACCCCTAAAGTCCTCGGAAAATATGCTCAGAAAGTCCATTCTGATTGGTTTATTTGTCCTCAAGAACAATAGAACAAAAGGGGAACCAAAGAACCTTCAGGGAGGGTAGGAAAGGCAATTGTCCCCATGTGCTTTTTTTCGGGCGGTTACGGGCGGCACAGGGAAATGGAGGAGTTTTTCGCATGGGCGGTTACGGGCGGCACAGGCGTCAATGGGTTAATTAAACAAACATTAAAGTTTACACCTTATGGCGTTTATGCGTTATTGCTTTAGTGCCTTAGTGAGTTAGTGTCTCAGCAAACAGCAGCCCCCTAAACCATCCCAATAGTGCACTCTGCACTAAAAATAAATAAATAAATAAATAAAAATAATTTCCTCTTAAGACAAAGAGAGGATATTTCAAATTGAATTTCAGATGAAAACAGTGAAAAATCAACCTGGGGCTCCATCCATACTACACTGGAGGAATTTGAAAAGGGAGTGTTACTTCTCCTGTTAGGCACTCTGTCCACATTATTCCGTCAAGAAAACAAAGCTTTGCAAAATCGCTCTCCAAACCGGACGAATTTGAAATGCTGGCTTTTTGTTTTCATGTGGAAGGAAAACATTTTGAAAACTGTAAATATGTAAATATTAATTTAAATTAACTTAGCATGCTGCCAACGCCAACTTCTATCGGAATGACAGTGACCAACTCAAAAGCTCATTGGCTATGTTGGTCACCGAACACAATTAAATATTGTTTCTTCTAGTTAATTTCTATCTGTATTTATTTTTCCTATATCATTGTAGACTGTCTTGTGTTAAGTTTTTTTTTCTGTAAATAGTGTGCAATAATAAAAAAAACTGAATTAAAAACAAAAAAAACTGAAAAAACTGAAAACTGAGCTTTTTGAAAATGAAGGCATTGCGATAATCAGATTTCCCTGACCAAGTTTTCTTGAAACACATATCCAAAATGACTGGTCAGTGATTGTTGCATTTTAAATTCCTCTGGCGTAGTGTGGACAGAGAACATCTGATGCATTTTCAGAGTGAAACTTCCATTTAAAAATTCCTTCGGCATAGTGTGGACAGGGCCTGGGGCAAATTTCAGATCTTACCTGTCTATCTACAGTCTCTGTTGGCCAGGAAGACAAATGAGATGTAAGATTTTTATCCACATATTTTGCTATTGCTTGTAAGTTGACTGTGGGAACTGAAGGTTGTGCAACAGGAACTGGACTTGATGCATTAGAAGAGTGAGAAAGAGGACTAGATGACACTAGATTAGAGGATGCTGCTGATAAGGGTGGAACCTGTTGAGAGGAGTGGTGTGGGGTGTGCTCATTCAGCGATGGCTGTTGTGAAAATACTACTGGGGAACCTGGCGAGCTATGGTGTGGCCTATCATCCTTGCGGTGTAAACCAACTGTGACTGGCGACACAGCCTGCTGAGGGAGACCTGCAGTTGGTGGTAGTGCATTGGTGGCCGCTGCTGTTGAGAGAAAACAGGACAGATTACCAGAGATAAACTTGTTCACCACGCGACTAAGTTTGAAATTAAGTTAACTAAGAAGTTCAAGAGCTAGTAACTAAAATCCACCAATCAGGTAGCACTATTGCAGGTCCAAAATTTTGTAAATATACTGTAACAGCTGACACCAATTACTACAGAACTAGTTAAAGAAACCGTACTATAATCTGACATACTATTGATGTCCACATTCAATACAAAATTAAATTGTTTTAATTGGAAGACTTTGATCTAATAGAGGTTAAACTAGGTATATATCCCCCTTTAGTTAACATAACTTAACAAAGCGCTGGAAACTGTGGAGGGTCCACAAACGGTACAGCGAGTATAGTGTTACAAATCAACTACTACTTACCTATAGCATATGGTTGTTGAATGTTGCCTGCAGCTGCTGCAGCTTGTGCCTTAGAGAAAAGAGAAAAAGTAAGGACTTCAATAATGTTATTATGGCACAAGAAGGCTAGGGCCTTTATCACATCACTGCAGTACGCAATACCCAAGTTTTCTTTGAAATTGATTGAACTATGCCAGTCAGCTACTAATTTTGAGAAATTAGCAGAAAATATTCATTCAACACATATGCATTAGGGCTCAGCATAAATGAAGAATGCTACTTTTCTACGAGGTAACTGATCACACAGTCCATGTTTTGTCATATCAGAAGCTTTTCAAAGACAAATTTCTAACCTCTGACATCTTTCGTTGCTGCAGCACAAGGGTAGCTTGCTGAAGAGGGTGAAGAACAGGCTGAGGGGAGACCTGTTTGTTAAACACAACTGGCTGCGGTGATTGAACTTGGACTGCAAGGGGTAAAGGTGCAGTGCTGACTTGCTGTGATACTTGTGGCAGAGGTGGGCCAGTACTATTTACAAGAGCATACTGTCTATAATCATTCATTTGAGGCAGAACTGGTTGAATGGTTTGCTGTGGTACAACATACTGGTGTGGTGCAAATTGGTACTGCTGTGGTGCTCTTGGAGCACCACTCACTGGCACCTGAGGAAATGCATTTTGAGCTAATGGCAATCCGTGTCTTGGGGGAAACTGTGGTGACTGTTGAGGAAACTGAAGCTGAGGAGAGGGAACTCCATGGTGCTGGGGAACTTGCGGTGAAACTGAAGTGATTACATTTGGTGATGGAGTGTGCGAAGACTGGTCGTAGATGCTGGGACGTGATGATGGAGTGGTTGGTGGTGACACATCTTGCAAGCTTCCTGCTGGTGAAACTGAAATAGAACAGAGATAAATGAACTTACGAAAATAAACTAGCAGAGAAATAAAGATAACTTATGAAGTTAAGAGAGAAAACTTACCTGCAGTCTCCCCTCCAAAATTTGCCACCACAGGATTAGGCCTGTTGTAAACATCACAAGAAATATATTATCAACATGGCATATTTGTTGGTAAGGAACAAAGTTTTTCTTTTTCCTTTTTTTGTTATCTTTCTGGTTTCAAAGATGGTTCATAAGAGTTGGTCACTGAAAGAGAGCTTAGCACCAGCAGAAATTTCACAAGAAAACAACAGTTTTTTGACTGGAAATTATCATTTGTCACAGGGTATCATTTGTCAAGCTCACAATTTTACTCAGACACACAACACTGCTGAGGCTAATTTCACTTGCCCAACAGACCATTTCCCCTTGCCCAAGAGCAAAATTTACCCTTCACATACCTAAACACAACTGTTGGAAGAGCTGCAGTATGCACTGAACATGTCTTGACCACCTGATGTCCTCTGTCCATAGATTCGCTAAGTCTCTGCATATCTTTTTTCTGCTCTCCAGAGAAGTTCCTGATGTCTGCATGATTTCCTTCTCGTTTATCAGCAGAGCTATGATAGTCTCTGTGAATACTCTTTGAAGGGGACATGTCTGAAATTATTATGCAGAATTGTTAAGAGATTTCAAATTATTCTAACTATTGTCGGGAACTATAATGAAACTTTTATGCCACATCTTATCAAGAGCCAAAAGAAAACTGTCAACAAGCTATTGAGAATATTTATGCAATAGAGCACTTTATCCATGTTTACATGGCCTCATCTAAACATGAGTAGGGTTGGGAGAATTCGAGACAGTTATGAAAACATGAGACGCAGTTGAGGGTTGGCATAACTTTCAAGAATTCTCCCAGCCCTCTAAGTGTTTAGATAAGGCGATGTACACATGGAAAAAGAGCTCTCTTGCCTTTATAAAATAATTCTCAAAAAAACCCCCAAAAAATGCAAATCTAAAATGCCACAACTGTGTTTACATACTCTCATCTGAACACACCTTTTGACCAATGAGAGCACACGCAGTAGCTTAGTTATTTTATAACGTATGATATTGAAGTTCCTGAACTAGCGTGAGATCCGGCCATATTGAGGAATATCTGCAGAGTTCTTATCTTGGCATGTTTATGGAACAAGCTGAAGGTGAAGTCCATAGACCAACATTTCTCAGTATAGACCAAAAAAGCTACAGTATTCACTTATTATAAAGCGTCTATTCTCTGTGAACACATATGCCAAAGTTGAGCACATGTTAGCTAATTAACTACAAATTGTTTTTGTTAATGCAGGGTTTTGCAAAGAAAAATCTGGAAAGCTCAGGGAGACAATTAGATTTTGCCTTTTCATGGTGAACTCATTTGTCACATAAAAACACTTTGAATAACCTTCAAGAATAATAGTCATCCCTTTGCTTTATCCTCTACACATTTTCTTTAACATTTCATTTGAGAGTTCACTAGTACATAAGTTTGATGAAATCTCTGCTCAAAAAATGAACAAGATGTCAACTCATCGTTGACATGATGAATGCTCTTTTACAACAGAGAACTCACATTTGCTCGGTTTAGAGGAAGCCAGGTGTTCTCGGTGAAGAGAGGAGTCTCCGCGAATGTCTCGTCCATCTTTGCTTCCCACAAAGTCTCTTTTTTCCTTGTCCTTTCTCTCCTTCTCTCTTCTCTCTCTATATGAGGAAAACAAAACATTGAATTGACCATTTAATTTTGACAATACATTGATTGATGTTCTTACACCTTTTGCTCAAGGAATACAATTGCTGCAAAGGCATCTACAAACACTACAAAAGCTCAATAAACATCTTTGGACACTGCTTTAAATGTAGATACTATATCTAAGAATTTCCTTATGAGGACATCTGGGAGATTAAGAAATACTGTGGGAAGATGAAACATAGGCAGGAAGAATTTCTCCCTGTGACTAACAAAATGTAAATTCCCATATCCCATAGAATGTCAAGAGCTTGTGCTATTTCTATGTTTCTATAGAGCTATGGAAACAGCCTTCAATTTTCTTTCTTATTGGGTATTTTCTGAACGATAATAATAATAATAATATATCTATTTTTTAACAGCTTGATGCTTTCGATGCACAGTTTTTGAAAGTTGAAGTGAATATATTACCTTTTTGGAATATCTATCCAAACTTAGAGCACAAGATATTCAAGTTATTTTGGCAAGGCAGAATGTTTGGCATTTTTACCACCTATAATAGTATACTTAAATGTTTCTCTTTTGGGCTAAACCAATTAAGCTAATAAAATGTAGGTTCCATGCATTAGACAGCCACACGAGTCAATGGGTTAATTTAAGTTGCTCACATTTCAGAAACAGATGTTAAGATCACCAGCTGAAGGGAACAATTGAAACCATCTTTACATTGAACTATCATTTTGGGGTTTGGAATTGAAACTTTTACAGAATTCCAAAGTGTGCCATAAAAAAGAAACAGCTAGAACAAATGACAAATTATCAACATCCATAAGAAAGTTCTCCACTCCTCTCCCCCAACCCCTTCCCCCCCACACCAAAAAACAAAACCAAGAAATCTTGCCATAAATATACTTTCAAGTGACATTATGACAGTCATGTTGATATACTTCTGAACAAGGAATTTCTCTCCTTGGGAAAAATCCCTATTGTTGCTGCTATAAAGGTGTCTAATGGGCCAATTTCAACATCCTAGTTAAAATTTTAACTTGGCTCTGATGCTTCAGGGAATAAAACAAAAGACACTTATTATTCATCCCTCATTCTCGATGTGATTTTGTTTGTTTTATTTCCTTGTAAGCCAAGTCAGAATTTTACAGGGTTTGTACCCTTTTTCAGAAACAAATTTCCAGGACTTTTCCAGGGCTCTAAAATTCACATTAACCCTTTCACTCCCAAGATCTTAATGTTAATTCTCCTTACTGTCTGCCATACATTTCATATTTTTTACTTGAGTTTAACAGATTTCCAGAACTTTCCAGGACCAGTAGCCCTTTTCCAGGACTTTCCAGTCCTGGAAAATGCCACACAAAAAAAGGACTTTCCAGGTTTTCCAGGACCCATAAGAACCCTGATTTTAATATATATAAAAATAGGCCTTGTACACTGGGCAGTTTACAACCGATCAAGCAAACTCAGTGGTTCAATTGTCTACCCTACTGGGTAGCTGTACCACAACTTTGATGTAAGCATTTATTCTT
Source organism: Orbicella faveolata (assembly GCF_042242905.1). Taxonomy (NCBI): domain Eukaryota; kingdom Metazoa; phylum Cnidaria; class Anthozoa; order Scleractinia; family Merulinidae; genus Orbicella; species Orbicella faveolata. Next base: position 2,578,207 of record NW_028301542.1, on the reverse strand, counting down.
ACTGGTTACATTAATGCCATGATCAAATTACTTAATAAACTACTGCCTCAAATAATGTAGTCTACTACCGTTCAATCCATTCCTTTGGTTTCTCCCACTGTGACTTCTCTGTTTTACAGTTGTAATAATACATCTTTCCTGAAGAGCTGGTATGCTGAGACCAGACAAAAGCCTACAACACAGATGTGAAAATTTCATTTCATTTAAATTGAACAGTATATACCATGTACTTAGTCAAAGATTATGAAAATGCTACATCACTATTATCTGTACTGGTAGTATTTTGCAAATGCAAACTTGAGCAGTTTTCAAATGAGTGTCAAGAGTAGTCACGCAAACTTTGGTTTTGGTTTTACCATGGTTTGTGATTGGCTGAGTAGTCTAATTGTGAAGTATTTGGTTCAGTTTTGGTTTTACAACACTCAATAGGCCACGTTCAATATATCAATGTTCTAATATGGCTCCACGGCTTTCAGAAAAAACTTCTATATTTGGCAGTGTTTTTTTATGTATCCGAGTCTCTTTGGGATTTGTGAGACAGACATACCCAGCCACAGCAGGTGTAATGGGTTACGGCCCCTATTGAGAGCCCTGTTTAACATACTTGAAATATCACTATGAAGCCAACATGAAACTATAATACTGTCAAAGAGGCACTGAAGTCACATTCACATTGTAGCTTCACCAATCATCTTAAAAATAGTTTGTGCATGTACAACATTACTTTATTTTAACCACTTGTCTTCTGATTACAGGTTGGTTTCATCTTCTTAAAAAAAGCATCACCAACCATCTTACCTCGTCACTGTTAACATGATTGGGTTTGCTGTGGCGCTCATTGCCATGTGAGTTACTGTTAGGAAGGGTATGATGACTGTGTGCATCAGTTGGAGACTTGCTAGAACCTGTATAACAAGAATTCCCAGTTATGACAAACGTGTTTAAGTCAACATCTTGATAACCAACACTTCTCGACACCAGTACAGATATAGGTACAGCAGGAGACCATATGATCAGTAACTACTGGGTAAAGGGGACAGTTTGGGGAGAAACTTGGTGCTTAACAGGAATCCATGTTAGCTTCTTTAGTCACTGTTTGGTAACTACAACCTTTAGGACAGTCACCAATTAATCAAGGCATTTTAATTACCAAAAAGAAAAGCACGCTATTGCAGAATGTGTCATCGCGTGGTCCAGAAACATGACCTTAATGAGAATCAGTTGTGATGAACTGGCCCAGATTGAAAGAACAAGCAGCTGAGCAGAGTGTAAAGAAAAACTAATTCTTAGGTTTGCTCTTTGAGCAAGCTTTAACTATGATTTACTGGCCTGAAAGGTCATTCTCACTAACCCTAAACATTTCACCTCTTGCAGTATGTCTGTAGCTTCCAGTTACTCAAAAATTGTTTCAAGAAACTTCCCTTGTCCATCCAGTAAGTGATAGACAGAATCACCTAGCTCAACTAGAAAATCCATTAGCCCTGGGCTATAGGCCAGGAATTTCTTTGCACATGTACTGTGCAGAGGTAAGTTAGCTGGTACTTAAGTTGAGCAAAACTGTACTTGACAACAATTCTGTCAAGTTCATTTCCAGTTGAAAGATTGCCTAATTTACATTGAAACTAAGGCCATGTTTTCCACTTTGCATTTCTTGAGTTCCTTCAGCAGGGAGTTAAAAAGGTGCATACACATAAGATACATTGGAACAAACAGAGTCAAGTAAAAAACTCAAAACTGTGCTGCAGGGATTCATCTGGAAATCCTTCTTGATGGAGTGAACATTTTGACCTACTTTAATTAAAAAAACTAATATGCAGCCATACAGATGGCCAGTAATAATGGTAGCCTAATTAATCAGGGTTCACGAAAACGCAGTGTTGCAAGATGTGATTGTAGCCTCTGTTGTACTTCTCCAAAGAATGCTGCTTTCTGGGTCAGTGATCCCTTTGTCACCTCACTCAAGGGCATCACGGTGTTGCATCCCTTTTCATTCCTTGCTTTCTTTCAAGGTATTTCCTTCAATCTAGTTTCACTGTTTCTACCATTCATATTCACTTTGAAATTCAATGGATTTCTCATTCTTTAACACCACACAAAAAACTAGCCCTTGCAAATTTTACTCACCTTTTCAAAAGTGCATAATTAATCAAAAAGGTAGAATTATGGTACAACAAGTACAATAATATTATCAAAGAAAGGTGCAAATTATCAATAGGTTTACAGTCCTACATATCGAAAACTGGAAGAGATGTTGTTACAATTGTTAAATCAACTTGTTTATACAATTTTTGTTCAGAATATAGTAATAATAATATAACAATGACACCTTCAAAGGGTAATTGAACAACTTAGAATATAGAAATCTCAGATTCTACAGGGATTCTGTAAAAATTTATATAAAGAGAAAACAGGACGATTTTGTGGGAACAATCTTTTCTGGTCCCAAGCTGTTGCTAGCTTCAAGAAATAACCAAACTGTAAATCTTTTCCTATTGACATATCCAGCCTTTCTGATAAAAATTCCTTTGAAATGATTTTCTGACTGGATTCTCAACTACTAGAACAATTAGCAATCTGTTAACTAATACTATATGCAAAACCAAAATGTTCTTTTTAATCCTACTCTGCAATTTTGAGTCCATCCCAAAGAACATTGCACAGCTCAGAGTGTGCAGGGTTGTCGCTAAGCGCCAGCTGCTGGAGAAATTTGCTGGCTGAGAAAGGGGTGACCGCTGGATGGATTTTGGTGGGCAATCATTCAGCAAAGGACAACAAATGGATTTCAGGTTACACACGTACAATCATTTGATATCTGAACCATATCAACCCGTCTAAATGAAAAGTTTGGAATAAATTCCTGACTACCTAGAGTATCAGTGCCACTACAATGACTGACAGTTGAAATAAAAACTTGTTTTGAGCACTGACTTGTTTAGCGTGCTGTCTTTCTGAGTACTGCGGCCGCTATCTGGTAAACACGAAGCTTGGTAATCCTGCTTTCAAGGTGTTGCAAAAGATTGGGAACAAAAATTTTGTTCCAGGTCCTCGCGAAAAATGGTGACTAGCTCATTGAAAATCCTAGCTGGGAGACTATTTTCTTAGCTACAACCCTGTGTACTATATAGTCGAGCATATGAATGCATAGAATGATGCAAGATGGTGGACGAGGGACCAAACAAGCTGCAATCTTTCTTTTCATTGAAGTAATCAGGTGTTTTAATTCGTTTTTTTTAACATTACCACTATGTGTGGAGCAAAAAAAGTGTTACCCACACAATTTGAAATTCTACAGTAGGACTTGAAAGGGCCTTTTTTATTACTTTTATCTGTAACACATTAGCATTCAATTCAGTCTACTTTGGTAATTTAATTTTCTTGGTCGTGCTTTACTTAAATGTTAAAGGAATTCAAAAGTGTATGATAAAATATTGGGCTTCCCAACCATGTACATAAATAAATTTCCACTTTCAACCAAATGTATTAGCAACTTTGCAGATCTGAAAAGTGGCATTTGCTAATTTCTATTTTCCAATTTCAATTTTCTTTTCATAATGAAAGCCCGACACAAGCCGCTTGACAGCTTTCTGTGAATTCAAGGTCTAGTGTTATGCCAATGTCTCAAGGAAAAAGTTTTATTTTTCCAGACACAGTTCTTGTTTTTAGCCTTTGACTTGTCATTTTCCTCATCCAAATAAACTGCTGTATTCACCAGACAGGCACGTCTTTTCATGAATGTTTTTAACTGCTTTCAACACATATTTAAATGCTACTTAAATCTAATTTATTTGGCCACCTGACCAGGCTGTTTGAGAGGTTAAGTGTAGATATACAATAAAGTAATTAGAGAAACCGGGCTCTATTGTCTTCTCTCTTTGTAGCATTCATCATTAATCCTGCATAACAAGCCATATTTAGTATCAAAACAAAAGCTGAATCTAGAGCTGAATTAATGTAAAAAGACTAGGAAATTAGACTTAGCAGGTTCTTGCAACACCTGGGTCTTTCACTTTGTTGTCTACTTACTTGGCAGAGTCAAACATATGAAGTTGCATTTGTTGACATTGTTTTCTCCTTTAATCAAAGAAGACAAGCCTTTCCTTTCCTGTTAACCTGCTATTCTATGAAATTAAATGTTTTCGCATCCTTGTCTAACAATTCCTAAGTTGCTGTTTTTTGAAGTCCATATGTTCATTAACTTACAAGTCAATCGATCACAACTTTTTAAGTAATACAAACCTCTTTTGCTGCTCTCTCGGGATCGGTTGTACGACTTCGATCGGTGGGAACGGGGTGAAAAGTTGGAATGGCGGGAGTACGGTGAACTTCCTCGACTAATTGAAGAACCGACCGGTGATCTCTCCCTCTCTCGACCACTCTCCGAATTGCAGTTGGAATGACTTTTCGACGAGAATTTGGAACTTGCCTAAGAATACATAAAATCACCGAAAGAAGAACGTCTTTAAAATGATGTCCGATAACCGATTACTTCTAAAACGCTTTAACATGGTAACAGAAATGTTTTTATTGTGAAGCAAATCTCAAAGTTCACGAATGAAGTCGAGTTTGCTTTTCACATGCTCCAAGATTCAACTCCCGTACAAACCTGATATGGATGATACTGACTCCGGTCATGATACCTAGAAAAGAAAAAAAGAGTTATTATAACTTGTGAAACGAATAACGACCGAAATCCTTGAAAGCGCTGGGCCCTGCGATCAACTTTATAGCGGCTATCAGTTAGTTTATTAACAAAAAACATGGCGGCCTCGCATGACTCTGAAGTTGTCAGTTTAACCCCTACTAACCCGTCCGCTAGCCTCGGATATTTCCTATTACTCATCAAAACTGCCAGTGTGGCTTCTGTGGGAGGGTTTGCTCCCTGTAAAAGTTAGAATTTGGGGAAAATATCGCGACGACAAGCCAAAAGGAAAACTAATCATATCGCCACACTGGTTTCACGTCGCCATTACCGAGCCTCGCAAGCCTGCTGGGGTCATGTGACCACTGATCGACGTTTATTGTGCGATTAGCCAATCACAGCGCACATTTCCACCAGACAGCGCATTTTAAGGCCAAGCTACCAAGCTCATTGAACCATGCTGTCATTGAAATTCACAGACGAACCAACACTTCCTTGACTTATTTTCCTCCTTTTCAAAGCGGAAAGTCTATTTTTAAGGACGAGTGGCAACTTGGAATAGACAGAATACCATTCTTAGCCACTAGGAGCAGATGCTTTTGTTTTGGTAACGTTATGATAAATATGGCACGTTGTTTCATTTGAACACAACATTGCCTGTAAACAGCTTTAGCTTATGTTAATTTGGCTTGTTATCGTTTTCATCATGATGTTTACTGTCAGCTGTTTGCCAGATGTATAAATTAGTTTTACCTTTATTTAGGGCCAAAAGGCTTTTAACTTTGTGTACAGATCGTAAAGGCAACTTTTCTGAGCCCTTAAATTTAGTAAGCTAAATATATCAGGTAATAGGACTGAGTGGAGTCCAATTCGGTCTGTAACCATACGAGTGATTAACAAAATCGGACGACCGCGAAGCGGGAGTCCGATTTGTTAATCATGAATATGATTACACACTGAATTGGATGACACGATGTCCTGTTACCAGTTAATCAAAACTATGACAAAATTCAAGAAACAAACAAACCATCGACTGATCGCTGAACGATTAAACGTCGTTATGAATGCTGAAAAACACAGCAGTTTACTCAACAAAGTGCACCGCAACAGCGCGCGCAAAATGACGCATACTGTCCAATTACAAGCATGACGCGTACACTGTCCAATTAATGCTCAAATCAGGCTGCTCATAGCCAATCATGTTCGAGAATTTTGTTATAGTTTTGATTAATAATGGTAATAGGACTGAGTGGAGTCCAATTTGGTCTGTAATCATATGAGTGATTAACAAAATCGGACAACCGCGAAGCGGGAGTCCAATTGGTTAATCACGAGTATGATTACAGACTGAATTGGACGATGCGAAGCCCTGTTACCAATTAATCAAAACTATGACAATATTTGAGAAATGAACAAACCATCGATTGAGTGCTGAATGATTAAACGTCATTATGAATGCCGAAAAACACAGCAGTTTACTCGACAAAGTGCAACGCAACAGCATGCGCAAAATGTACTATCCAATTGCAAGTATGACGTGAACACTGTCCAATTAATGCTCAAATCAGGCTCCTGATAGCCAATCACATTCGAGAATTTTGTCATAGTTTTGATTAATGTAGCAATCATCTTCTTAGAAAATTCCTTTGTTAATGAAGTACTTTTGCTTACATCATATACATAAAATACATGTTAAGCTACATATGCATATGAGTGTAAAGAATACCCAGGAGTTGACAAAAACTAGAATTTAAGTTTACTCTCCCAAATTTTGGTTGCTGTGGAGAAGTCTTAGTTTACTTATTTTCTTATTTTGTTGGCAGAGGACTTCCCTGGGCCCTTTCCCTTTGGGCAAGTGAAAATGAAAAGTTACTTGGTAGGAAAATCTGCTTCTCCTGGGGAACCCCCAAAGAAATTTGGTTCTTTATTCCTGGCCTTAAGGTGGGGGCCCAAAAATTTTTCGGCATTTTATAGGCCTCAAGTAGCTTCCATGGAGATGCCTGTTCATGAATTAAAACAAAGGGAATAAATTGTTTTTTGCTCAGAGACGAGAGAAGGAAAGAAGAGAAACATAATTATTATTTAATAAATAGTTCTGTGCATCGCATTCCCACATGACAAATATGTAAACCAGTAAATAGAAAATCTTATATCTAATATATTTTTTTGTCTATTATATTATTATGGACTGACTTTTTGCCATGTGATAAATAAAGTTTTCATTCATTCATTCATTCATTCATTCATTCATTCATTCATTCATTCATTCATTCATTCATTCATTCATCTATTTGTCTTAAGTATTTTTACAAGCAACTTTAGGGTACGGGTGTAGAATTAGAGTGTGTCAAGGAAGAAGGTGCCCTGAAACACCCATGACTGGTTGATAAAATACTATTGAACATAAGTACCTCCCAGCAAAGTTGTGATCCTTATTAATTTTAATTAAAATACCTGCATGCAAAGAGACACAGTGAAAGTTTGCCCCAGTTTATTATGTCCCTAAGAGTTAAGGAAATTTTAAACAGAATGTAAATGGTGAGACTACTTTCTTCACTGAGTGGAAAATTTCCAATAAATGGTTCCGGTAAATCTAAACGGAAAATTTCCTGGCGTAAACGGTAAACAACCGCTGTTTTTACCGAGAACAGATAAGGGGGTTTCAATAGGCCCTTTGCAGCTAAGCCATCACGTGACCTACTTTTCATAAAATTATGGGCTGTAACTAAACAAATGCCAGAAATGGAAAAAGCGTGTCGAAAATATCAAAATGGCCAAGTTTGAGGCCCCCATCATTAAAGAATGAGATTTTATGAGAGTTTGAATTTTTAAAAGAATAAGAAGATTTGTATGGAAAAAGTTGTTGGAGAGCAAGACCTTGCTCTCCAGCAACATTTTCCATACAAATCCTCTAAATTTTCCAAAAGTTCAAACTGTCGTATAAACTTACTCTTTAATGCCAGGGGCCTCAAACTAGGCCATTTTGGTATTTTCGCTGCGCTCTTTCCATTTCTGGCATTCTTCAAGTTATAGCCCATAATATAAAAATTTTCTAGGAAAAATTTGGTCACGTGACCTCAGCTGCAAAGGGCCTATAACGTTGTAAGTCTTGATTTCCTCCGCTCTATCGAGTCCAGACTTCTTTCCCGAACAGTGGCTGGTAATCCAGCCTATAAGGTTGTCGAATCATGAAATTCTCAAGTATATGCAAATATATTCAGATAATACACTACAGAATGTTCTAAATGAATAAAATGACATGATCAAATATACGCATTTTTCTTACCCGAACGAGCATCCCTGGTACGAATTTGATGTCAGAACAACAACCAATAACAAACGCTGTAATAACAAGAAGCGGGATTTCTGAATAAACCAATGAAGAAGCTCGTTAGAAATTACATCTTTACAGCCTTTTGCAGCCAGAAAAGTGTTGCGGGAAATGGTAAACAGAGAGTTTCTTGAACAGCGAAAAAGTGATTTCCCTGACCATGAAGGTAGTCTTAGGAAGACTGGATGAAGTTAGAACTTGCCGGAAAAGTGTAGGAGAATGGGGGCCATAATTTAGGACGATGGAAAACGACCCGGACGAGTCAAATCCCCTAGTGCCGCACAATTCTGTTGTAGATTGTCGTTTACATGCATCTCCGACTGCAGAGAGGGATTTTTCACGAAGAGTTCGTCGAGACGACTTTGCATTTCGGCAAACGCAATCTGTGAAGAAGAGCATCAATGATGGAAGGGCTGCAATTGACTCTTTAAAGTCGCGTCTCTATGACAGACCTGAAAACTCCGAGGTTTTCCGAGCGATACTTCGACCCGTCCCGCCATCTTCAGGGCAAGCAGCTCAGGTATCAAAGTCATACAAATGAATTAGTTAAGAAGTTTTTGTTTGGTTTTTACTGTGCGAATGCTTCAGAGCTACTTGAAAACAGTTTGCAATCCGAAGATTCAATACGAGATTCATCTATGCGGGTAAACTGTACATTATCGTAACGGTGTCATGGAAACGTGACGGACGCCAAATTCTTGGAGCTTATATTCAAGGGGTGGATGTCACTCATCACGGGATAAAATCGTTATCTATAATCCAGCTGATATTTTCGCACACATGTGATTGGTCTTAACACATCACGTTTCTGAAATTTATGCCCCAGCTGGGGAATATCTAAGTGATATTCCCACGGGGTTGGTGGGGGGAGGGGAAGGGGGGTACTCCCAGAAAAATTGGGTAGGGTTGTGCGGCCCGCTTCCCAAAACCCTTCATACACACTTTATTAACACATGGTAAAAACATCAGTTACAAGATTGAGATATACAGTTGAACCTCGATTATCCGGACTCATTGGGACTAGACCAAATAGTCCAGATAAGCGAGGGTTCGGATAATTGAAAATATGCATATTAATGAAGAATGAAACTGTTTAAATAAAGCAACATTTAATCGTGAAACAGCACTTTTACAAATCGTGTGGAAAACAATATGGTCTACTGTACATCTTGAGCCAGTCAACTTTGGGCCAATCAGAACTCATTGGAGTGTTCTTCATTAGTTACGATGCGTGCGAGATCTGCTTTTGCTCTTTAAAAGCAAAACACACTCGCTTTTTGACTGCACTTTTGAATGCTATAGTTTTAAAAAGAATATCACTACGGATCTTGATCGTGACTAATAAATATTCATGACAAAACTGGGACTAGACCAAATAGTCCAGATAATCGAGGGTTCGGATAATCAAAAGTATGCATATTAATGAAGAACGAAACTGTTTAAATAAAGCAACATTTAATCGTGAAACAACACTTTTACAAATCGTGTGGAAAACAATATGGTCTACTGTACATCTTGAGCCAGTCAACTTTGGGCCAATCAGAATTCATTCGAGTGTTCTTCATTAGTTACGACGAGTGCAAGCTCTGCTTTTGCTCTTTAAAAGCAAAACACACTCGTTTTTTGACTGCACTTTTGAATGCTATAGTTTTAAAAAGAATATTGCTACGGATCTTGATCGTGACTAATAAATATTCATGACAAAATTGGGACTAGAGAAAAAGTCCGGATAATCGAGAAATCCGGATAATCGAGGTTCGACTGTATTTAAAAAGAACCTGATTACATGTTTGCCATGAGGGAGTATGAGGAGGACAGTCAGCGATTTATCTCATATCTCAATTTAATAAAAGATCTCATGGCTCTGACGTTAGATGGAAGGCTATTCCACAAATGTGCCCGGCTGTACCAGAAACTATGTTTCAAAAAATCGGTACAGGGCTTAAGTAGAGCCAATTTGTTTTCACTATTTCTAAGTCCAAAGTCCATGCTGAAGGGTTTAAGTAGACCTTTCAGGTACTCCTGAGACCGATCATTCAAAGTTTTAAACATCAATTTCAATTTTTTTCTTTTTCCTTCTGATATAGAGATTATCCCATCCTAAGCTTACAGCGGAGGGCGGTAGTGCTAGAGTAATAATCAGACTCGGTGATATTACCCTAATGGGGAGATTTTGTAGTTTTTGTAGTTTGTCGGCTAACTTGTTGTTGAGACTGTTCCACGCAGGACAGCAATAATCAAAATATGGTTCGGTAATAGCTCTTTATGGTAATGTAGCTCTTTATAGCAATATAGCTGTATCTTTGCAAATAAATGGCCTCAATCTTTTAAGTGCACCTATACCAGAGGAGATAATCTTGGCAGTCTCATTAACATGTTTAGACCATGAAAAATTTTGATTGATGTAGACTCCTAAGGATTTGGTTTCATTTTGTATAGCAAGTGAATGGCCAAGATTTTATCCATGCCACGGAAAACGCCGTTTTTCTGCAGCTTTTCAGAGAACTCTCAAAAGATTCCTTTGCTAACATCGAAAATTTTCGGCAAAACCCAGGCACCAAAAGTTGAAATTGTTGTTTCTGAGAAACACCTAACACATGTTCGGCGAAAGCTATCCGATCGCTCTGACAGTTTATTGGTGAATCTTCCATCAACTCCACTCGTATTCATTCTTCAACATTGTTTGCTTGTTTTGCACTAAAATTCCAAGCAGAAAGTTCTTCCATTCCTTTTTTATCTAACATAGCGTTTTCTTGTTTTTTTGCGTTTTCTTCACCTGCGGACACGTGACTTGTGTTGTTGCCAAACTACTTCCTTTCTTCTTTGTCTTTCCTTTTCCCCAGCTAGAACTCATCTCAGAATTGTCAGGAGTTGTTTCTTTGCTACTGCTTTCGGAAGATGTGCTGTGTTCTGGGGAGGTTGCCTCATAGCTATCAAAACTTTCGTCTGATGAACTTTCCGTGCTTTTGGCCATTATTGAAATACTTTTGTGTGGCCTGCATGTGATTTATAACAGTAGAGGACCACAGCTCTCTTATGACTGGCTATTATAAAAAACACCCGCGAAAACCCCCATGGGAGGTGCTCCTAAAAATAAAAAGATACGGAATGGGGTTGACTCAGAGGGTCAGTATGAAAGATGCAAGCTCCGGGTAATGGGCCCCTGGTGTATTAGGGGTATTAGGGGTATTAGGAGTATTAGGGGTATTAGCTGTATTAGGGGTATTAGGAGTATTAGGGGTATTAGCTGTATTAGGGGTATTAGGAGTATTAGGTGTATTAGGGATATTGAGGGTATTAGCTGTATTAGGGGTATTAGGAGTATTAGGGGTATTAGGGGTACATATTATTAGTATTAGGTGTATTAGGAGTATTAGGGGTATTAAAGGTATTAGGGATATTAGGGGTCTTAGGGGTATTATTGGTAGTAGGGGTGTTAGGTGTATTAGGTGTATTGGGGGTATAAGGGGTATTAAAGGTATTAGTTGTATTAGGGGTATTAAGGGTATTTGGGGTATTAGGGGTAATTAGGAGTATTAGGGTATTGGAGGTTTTAGGGGTATTAGTTGTGTTAGGTGTATTAGGGGTATTAGGGGTATCAGGTGTATTAGGGGTATTAGGTGTTTTAGGGATATTAGAGGTAATAGGTGTATAAGGGGTGTTTATGGGTATTAGGGGTATTAGGAGTATTGTTAGTATTAGGTCTATTAGTGGTATAAAGGGTAATTTGGGGTATTAGGGGTATTAGGGTATTGGAAGTTTTAGGGGTATCAGGGATATTAGGTGTGTTAGGTGTATTTGGGGTATTAGGTGTATCAGGGGTATTAGGGGTATTAGGTGTATTAGGGGTAATAGGAGTATTAGGTGTATTAGGGGTATTAAAGGTATTAGGAGTATTAGGAGTGTTAGGGTATTGGAGGTTTTAGGGGTATTAGCTTTATTGGGTGTATTAGGGGTATTAGGGGTAATTAGGGGTATTAGGAGTATTATTAGTATTAGGTGTATTAGGAGTATTAGGGGTAATTAGGGGTATTAGGGATATTAGGTGTATTAGGGGTATTAGGGGTAATTAGGGGTATTAGGAGTATTATTAGTATTAGGTGTATTAGGAGTATTAGGGGTAATTAGCGGTATTAGGGATATTAGGTGTATTAGGGGTAATTAGGGGTATTAGGAGTATTATTAGTATTAGGTGTATTAGGAGTATTAGGGGTAATTAGGGGTATTAGGGATATTAGGTGTATTAGGAGTATTAGGGGTAATTAGGGGTATTAGGGATATTAGGTGTATTAGGGGTATTAGGGGTAATTAGGGGTATTAGGAGTATTATTAGTATTAGGTGTATTAGGAGTATTAGGGATAATTAGGGGTATTAGGGATATTAGGTGTATTAGGAGTATTAGGGGTAATTAGGGGTATTAGGGATATTAGGTCTATTAGGTGTATTAGGGGTAATTAGGGGTATTAGGAGTATTATTAGTATTAGGTGTATTAGGAGTATTAGGGATAATTAGGGGTATTAGGGATATTAGGTGTATTAGGAGTATTAGGGGTAATTAGGGGTATTAGGAATATTAGGTGTATTAGGAGTATTAGGGGTAATTAGGGGTATTAGGGATATTAGGTCTATTAGGTGTATTAGGGGTAATTAGGGGTATTAGGAGTATTATTAGTATTAGGTGTATTAGGAGTATTAGGGATAATTAGGGGTATTAGGGATATTAGGTGTATTAGGAGTATTAGGGGTAATTGGGGTATTAGGGATATTAGGTGTATTAGGGGTAATTAGGGGGTATTAGGAGTATTATTAGTATTAGGTGTATTAGGAGTATTAGGGGTAATTAGGGGTATTAGGGATATTAGGTGTATTAGGAGTATTAGGGGTAATTAGGGGTATTAGGGATATTAGGTGTATTAGGGGTATTAGCTTTATTGGGTGGATTAGGGGTATCAGGGGTAATTAGGAGTATTAGGGTATTGGAGGTTTTAGGGGTATTAGGGGTATTATTAGTATTAGGTGTATTAGGGGTATTAGGTGTATTAGGGGTATTAGCTTTATTGGGGGTATTAGGGGTAATTCGGGGTATTAGGAGTATTAGAGCAAATTTCAATTGAGTGTCGTAAAACCAAAACCAAACCAGTTACTTACCAATTAGACTACTCAGCCAATCTCAAACCGTAGTAAAACCAAAACCAAAACCAAGGTAATTGCCTGATTACTTTCGACACTCAATTCAAAACTGCTCTATTAGTATTAGGTGTATTAGTATTAGGTAATTAGCGTATTAGGGGTATTAAGGGTATTAAGGGAATTAGGTTTTTTAGGTGAATTAGGGGTAATTAGGGGTATTAGGGTATTGGAGGTTTTAGGGGTATTAGGGGTTTTAGGTTTATCAGGGGTATTAGGGGTATTAGTTGTATTATTGGTATCAGGTGTATTAGGGGTATTAGGAGTATTAGGGGTATTAGAACTATTAGAGGTATTAGGGGTAATGAGGGGTATTAGGGGTATTAGGAGTAATTAGGGGTATTAGGGGTATTAGGAGTAATTAGGGGTATTAGGGGTATTAGGAGTAATTAGGGGTATTAGGGGTATTAGGAGTAATTAGGGGTATTAGGGGTATTAGGAGTAATTAGGGGTATTATGGGTATTAGGTGTATTGCCATACTTATGACTGAAATCTGTGATTTTCCTTACCCTGTTTATGAGCTGACCAAAAATTCGAAACCCTATTTATGACCATTGTGGCTAGCACAAATGCGGTAAACATACTTTATGAAGGGATTTTTTGTTGATGGTCTTACTGATAATATTAAAAAAATAGTTTCTTCTAAAAAAGATACCCAATTCAAGACTAGAGTGCAAAAACCATACCCTATTTGAGACCCAAAATGGCCAAAATCAATACGGTATTTATGGCCAAAACGGCTGAAAAACCATACCCTTTGGGGCTGCACGTACTTACATAGCCCATATAAGGGAGTTCTCGCCCCCCGGGATATTCCCCAATTTTCAAAACTGCATGTGTTGTACAAAATATTTGAAGGATAATAGACACAATATATAGCCTTTAGATTTAGCGTGAAAATATGCACAGATATTTGTCCTTGGACGTTACCTATTCTGCAAAGCTCACAGTTTTTGCTTCTCAGAACAGATAATGTCTGTGGACAAATATGCAAGCATATTTTTGCCCTAAGTTGAGGATATTGTTTATGTAATGAATGACACAAACCCTAGTACATGTCAACTAGATATTGATTTACCAGGTGGCTAGAGAGAATGAAATGTTACAGAGTTATGGCCCATGCGCACTAGGGGAATTTTTGTTTGTCTTGCAAAAATATTTGTCATCAGTTCCATTCTATAAGTGTGTACAGTGTTTTTCTTCCTACCAAGATGTTTGTCAAGCCATACCAAATTTCAAAAGTTTTGTTGCCCTGCCTCAGGAGCGGGACAAGTTTTTGTCAAGTGTCAAAAGCTGTCAGATTTTACAATTTGCAGGCGTTAATGTGACTGAAAATGTCAATCAAGGAAATTTGATCTCGCTTTTTAGAGTCTATACATTCAGCAGAAGCCCCCAAAATATTTAATTTGCGAGCAGCAAGTGAGCTGTTAAGATGGAGGACAACGAAGAGATATGGTTGAACCCTTTGCTGTCTTCTGCGAACGAATGGATTCTTCTGTGAATGAATTACTTTGTTATTACTTATTTAATTTTATCTTTTTTATTTTAGTCATGCATTTTATATATAAGCCTCTGGCTTGGATACTGAGGGCAACCTAAATCCCATGCAATGACTTTAATAAATTGATTGATTGATTAATTGATTGGTTGTGCAACTCCAAATGAAGATGAAAGAGATGAAATCTCCACTGGCATAATAAAGCAGCAACTGCCATCGAGCAAACTAAATGGCTTGAAGGATGAAAAAAAAGAATATAAGCAACAGAACGCAGAGGCAACATTATCTCTTGATATAATTTAAGGTCACTTTCCTGCAAACTGAACCCAAAGGAAGGTGTTAGCTTTGAACATGATTGACGCCTGTGGTTATCAAATATTTTGGTGTTTTCAAGTGCATAGGAGATTAGCAAATTCCAAATTTTGTGGAGGCAAACTTTGTCGAGAGTTTTGGCAGAGCCAAACAAATCTTGGCAACCTACTGTGCAGGGTTAGGGGTACCTTAATCACCCATCAGATCTTTAATCCCCAAAGTAATCCTTCTCAAGCTGTTTTAAGATCAATCCCGGTTTCGGAAATATCAGGATGGTCTGGAGATAGCCAGTCCTGTGGTGTGAATTATGCTCAGGCCATACAATGTAGCTTTAGTGGCTTTACAAGCATTTTCCAGGTTCGTGCTCCATAAAAATGTCCACGAAAACATCCATGTAAAACATCCATGCAAAACATATGGAATAAGGTCTATTTGGGGATTTAAATCTTTTTCCCTTAGCTTCATCCTCTATTGAATGTGGATAGCATTGTCTAGCCTTGAATTAACCATCGGGCTCTGGAGATTTGAGGTGCTGCCTCTGGAAAATCCTTGTAGACTTTATAAAATTACAATATTTAGAGAGGAAGCCACATCAGCCTAAGCTGGTTTTCATGCGGGTCCTCCATCCTGGCTGAATTGTAATTTGAACATGTTGGTTTTTGTGAAGGTAGGAAAACCAGAGAACCCAGAGAAAAACCCTTGGAGCAAGGTGAGAGCCAACACAAACTCATCCCACAATATGGATGGGGCTGAAATCAAACTTGGCCAACATTGGTGGGAGGGGAGCGCTCTCACTAGTACTGCGCCATCCCTGCTCCCCAAATACCTAACAAGTTTTTGATTCTACAGAAATATCCAGTGTATTTTAAAGCCATGCTATTTTACATGTGCAAACATGTTACCAAGGACCTTTTTTGATGATGTAGAGTACTTAGTAGGGTATAAACGTATCCATTATTAATACAGGAGAGTTGAGGGCACTGGGAAGAAATTTGGGACGTACATTTTCAACCCAGATTTTTTGGGGAGATTTGTCTCTTCAGTGCTTGAGGGGAGGTCAAAATTTGTGTATAAAATTTTTTATCAAAATGTCTTGAGCTCGCAAAGAAAAACGCTAACCTCGTCGTCTCGCTAAGTCTCACATTTACCGTTTGCCACCCCTAAGACAGATAAAACCATCCTTTCTGCTTTTTGTCTTCAACAGGGAACTCCTCATCCTCCTCCCAAGGGTGGCCCCAGGTCAACAATGGGCACCTATAGGACCACTATGTTCAGAAGAGACTTCAACAGGTTACAAGCGCAAAGAAACCAGGGTTTCCCAAAAGAGCCAGTCTCAATCAAACAGGGAGCCATGCCACCCGAGAAAGAAGTCATCCCAAACATGCAAGAAGCATCGGAATTGGAATCACAGTTTTCAAGAGATACCGATGGAGCTGCTGCAGTAGAACAACGAGCTGTTATTTCTGATGGCTTGGCAAATTTAAACCTGCCAGAACAGATGAGTGCATTCTCTGATGATGGAAGGCCAGTTGGCCAGGTATTTTCAAGTGCTGAAATGTCGTTTATAGTGGTCAATATGCTTAATCAAAAAAAGCTGTTCTCTTTTTCAGGTGCCATCTGTTGCATCTCTTGGTAAAAGTGCTGATGAATCCCGCTCCTTTGTATCAAGTGAAACCCCATACAGTAGACCAAACTCTTTTAAATCTCGGGTTTCATCTGGGAAATCACAGCGTCCTCCTGCTAGAAACCAGAGACGTGATTTCAATGCAAACATGGGAAGCCTTCCTTCTCGAGGAGTCCCAACAGATGAAGAATTTCTTGGCTTAGATGTAGCAGACGTCATAAAGAAGCTACGTCAAAGACTAAACATGAGCACAGATTTGGATGCCGTTGCCAATGGGGAGGACCCAGATGAAGATGAGAACAATATCAATCGGTTATACATTAAAGAAGATGATGGGAAATTCTTGTACTGCCTGTTCAAGAACCGAGCAGAGAGAGCTGCACGTTACAATCCTTATGACTTGATTTGTGTGTCATCACATGAAGCACAGTCTAGTGCGCATTATTTTACAGTTACTGCTTCTGCTGTTACACAGGTGTGTTACTTAATGACTGGGCATTATTTTCACAACGTGGGTTCACAGGAGTTTTGATACAGCATGGCTGTTAAATATCACTACACAGTCAAACCTCCACTAACGGCGATCTCTGTTCAGTGGCCACTTTTTTTGGTCTCGGTGGACAGTCTTTACATTCACTCATACTTTAACCTCTCTACAGCAGCCACCTCCCCACAAAGGCAAAGGCCACTAAAATGCATCCCAGCTGCCAAAATAATCTCTCAACAGTGGCCAGTTAGTCAACAATTGATGAACCCATAAAGAAAAAACCCAATTTTTTTAAAAGGTCACCAAACGTGACCTTTACTGGACGTCATTTGTCTGTGTTTCTGTTATATCAAGACAGTTTGGTCATGTTACATATTTGTAAGCTAAAATGAGCTTTTTTTTTTACAAAAAATGTTGCACCAGTGATAAACGAAAAGCTGATTTGGGGGAAGGTGGGTCGATTGGGTGGCTAGCCACCCCCCGTTATGGAGAAGCAAAAACAAAAATGATGAAGATTGTAAATATTATGGCAGAATCAAAGGCAAACACTCTGGACAGGCGCCTCATTCTAATTTATAGTTTGTGGCTTATTTGCTAGTATTTCTGGTGTAACAAATTGCAACACTTCGGGAGCATGCCTCATTGATTCTGCAACCCCAAGGTACGGCAGCCACCTCCTTTGAAAAATCCTGGGTCTGCCCCTGAGTCTTTACCTTTAACGTTTACATAATGCAGGATTAGTAACTAAAGATGATTTTCCCTGTTGTTTTCAGGTCAGAGAGGGATTTGATTCAGAGCTGACCCCACTTAAGAGATGGCTTTATGAAAGAAAACAATTTAATCTAATATTTGGTGTAGCAACCTTTGCCAAGTTCAGGCAAGTATTAACAATTTGTTATTGTTATCTGTAGCTTTATTATATGGCTAGCTCTGTTAGCGGGCACGATGAACCAAATCCTGTGATTGGCTACCTGAGCGGGTGAGATAACGCTATCTTGCCAGCTCAGAATTACCTACTGTGTCCCGCAAGAAAATATTAAGTGTTCTTTTTACATATAATAAATCAAAAAAAAAAAGAATGTAAAAAACAACAACTTGGCCAATATCCAGCCATCGTGACCTCATGGTTGATCATGAACCCATATATTTTATTTTGATAAGAGTTTTACACTCAGCAAAAGCTAATAGTTGTCAACCGCAACTAATGGGCATCATGTGTCATCTTTCCATACGCAAATTCACAATTGGCCAATCAGACGCCATAGCCACTGTCTTGATATTCTGCAATATCAAGTCATTGACCTGATATGGCTATGTTCAAGTGCTTGGTCATGCCATGTGGGAAATATTTTGGTTTAACTATATCTTGGAAAAATACCAACTATGGCTTAGCAAATCGTGCCTGATGTGCTGCTGAAGCATACCAAAAAGGTACAATAATAGGTATAACAACTAATTAAAACTAAAATCCACATGTTATTCACTTATTCACTGTATTTATTCTCTTTTCAATATCTGAAGGTTCCTAGTTAAAAAGAGCAAGTAACCACAGTGTACAATAACAGTAGTAATAGTTACTTGAAGTTAAATTTATTTTCTGTAGAAAGTACGACATGTACAACTGTATATGCTTGTTTTTAGATTGTGGAAAGGCTACACATGTTGGAAAAACAATGTCAGATTTCAGAAGAATTGTAGTAGTAGGTGAGTGTATTTGCAACAGCATGAAAGTTCTTCATGACACAACATGGTTGGTACAAAATTGTAACCTCATCTTCATGGTCCTCTCTCCTCTCCCTTGAGAAAGCACCCTGGTTATGGCTGGGTCACATGTCTGCCTGGGTAGGGGGACTCTCATATGAAAAGGTCGTGGATGCTCATCGGAAAATTTGAATTAAACCTCTAAATGAGACCATTCTGGGCGTGGCTTGAGCTTTATTTGGTCCTTAGAGATACCACTTTAAATAGAATGGGCTTGATTACTAGTGGCCATTCAGGAAGGGAGCCCCCTCTAGTAGACTGATGGAAATTAAGTGTGAAAGCGAAAAAAAGAGCTATTTTTTTATTATAATTATTTCTTAGAGTGCACCCAGAAAGATACTTTGACAGCTAAAAATGGTGTCATTTCGTCATGAGCATCCTAGGTGAGACCAGAATCCTTGATTTATACCCCTTAGCGAGACGAGGAGCATCCCCAACCTTTTCAATATGGGAGTCCCCCCCCCCCCCCCCCCCTGGGCATGTCGGTGCACACCAGCCAAGGCTACATAGGGAACACAAGGGGTGGGCCCTCAACGTAACTTTGTCAACAGTATAATTCAATTCTTTCTTACAAATAATTCATTGAGACTGCTCTAAAAATCTTCGACCAGCTGTGCTGCAACCAACCATAACTTCATTCAGTAAATTATCGATAAGATTTATAAGATAGTGGAATATTTTCATTCAGATCTGATGTTCATGGCTCACTCTTCTCTGCAACAAAAGCCACACAACAAGCCATACTTCGTGTGAGGCTCCTCTGTGAGAAGGCCTGTAGCAGCATAACAGGAGTGGGCGAGGGAGACGATGGCATTTTTTTGCTTTATTCTGATCATCAGAAAACCTTCACACTGAAGGAGTTTGAAGAGATGCAGTCAAAACAAGCACAAGAGGCAAAGGAAAAGCTAGAAGCACTAAGAATAAAGGTGCTAGGAATTGTCAAAGAAGCTTGTGAGGTAGGAGATCAGTTAAGGTTTTCAGACTCTGTTGTCTAGTTATGAGAAGATGGCTGTTTCCTTCTTTGTATTAAACATGAAGTAAAATACTGCATGCAGAGTTGGTGGAAATTTAGCACTCTAGTAACAGCCACCCTAATCTCTACACTGAGAATGTATCTACACCATTGCTAAAGCATCTTCACTCATTCTGATTTTTACCAGCCTGATCATCACCCTGAGGGACAGTCTCTACTTTTTGTAAATTTAAAGATCTTTGACACATCTTTGCTGAAGACCTCTTAGCCTTCTCCCTGGTCTTATTCAATATTATTTCACAGAATTTATCAATTAAGCAAGGTAACTTCAAGGCTAACTACCTTATGGTGTAATAATGTCAATGTATTGCTGTTAGAAAATTACAGAGGAGGAGGGACTCACAGAATGGGTTCACCCTGAAAGAAAGAAAGAAGCACCAAAGAAAAAGAAGGCAACTAATACAGATGGAAAGAAAAGAAAAGGTAATGTCTGCCATATTTATTTGATTAAGTGCCCAACCTCCAATGAGCACCCTGCCTCGAATAAGTGCCCCCCACTCCCCCGCCTCCCCCTTAAAATGAAGTGCACCAGCGAGTTCCCTGATTGACCTTAGTGACAATATGAGATTGAAATTAACTACATGTAAGTACTGTTAAGAAACTTCTTCTTAGACCGAGATTTGTTGATTCTGCTTTGGTACAGGTTTTGTTAAAATTTATTGTTTTGGTGCAAAATAAACTTACTACTTGCTGAAAATGGTGAAAATTTAATAAGCACCCAGCCTCGAATAAGCACCCATCTTGAATAAGCACCGGCACTCTCAAGGTCCAAAAATTTAATAAGCACCCAGGACACTTGATTGAATAAATACAGTAGTTGATGAAGAGACTAGACAAGGTGTACATGGAAAGGGAACAGAAAGCTATTTAATGCTTTCTAAGCTAGCTGCTTTTTTGCTGTACAGCTTCATAATGGTAATCTTTTTCCTAACAGTAAGGATGCAATACACTGTAGCTTTCATTTCATCATTCATTGCCTTATATTCCACAAATTCTTAGGCAAAGATGGAGATGGGCAGCCAACATTTACACAAATGTCTCAGTGGAGAGGTGTCCTTCATCGTTTGACATGTTTTATTAGACTGATTGACTTTCTAGTGATGGAACTTTTAAGACGACTAGTCCTTGTAGCATTGAGGACACTGTTAGCTCAAGTGAAGGCCTCTTCTGTGCAGGGTATTGTTTGTTTGATCATTTGGCATTTGTAAATCAATTTATTTATGAAATATCAATGTATAAGATAAGATAAGATAAGATAACTTTATTTATACACGGTTTTTCCATCAGTCAACAAAGTTGCTGGACTATCTACCTATCTGCCTACTTACAACAAAAATTTAAAAGAAAAAAACTGCTTTTCATGGGCCATGTCTAAAAATTTACTTAAAATTAAGATATTACTTTAAACTGTGGCAACTTGATTTAGATTTGAAATCGGTCATTGAAGATGCTTGTCTTAGGTCTATAGGTAAGTTGTTCCACAACTGTCTGAGCTCCACGGTATGAAAAACTTCTCTTAAGATAATCAGTTTGAGGTTGTGGAAGAACTAATGTAAAAGGCAAAGAAGCCCAGGGAAGCTAATAAGGCTTTTGTGAAGTCTTTAATTGATAACTGTGTATGATAACAAGGGTTTTCAGGGTACATGTACAAGTTTGGCATTGCAGCACATTGGAACATTGTTTACACATGCTCGAGATATGAGTGAACCAGTTAATCAGATAAAGCGATCAAAGTTGTAGTATCAATCTAAGTCAGTTGAGTATACTATTCTTTACAATACTATACAGGGTCTGTTGTTCATCTGAGTCTAATGGAGCCAACTCTTGATGACCAAGTCAAACCAGATGTTGTATTTGGCAGCGATGATGAAGAAGAGAAAAAGGCAGTAGAACTCTTGAAGGTGGAGCTGGTCTTAAATGTTCCACCTATGGAAGATGGTGGTAAGATTCAACAGTGAATCTATTTATTAACTAAAGAATTAACTCAAAAGAAAAGGGTCAGAATACTGCATGAATATAAAGCTGCCTTGGCATGAACCATTTGACCAGTACTAAGAAAACATTCTCAATGACTGTCATCAAAATTTGCAGCAGCCAGCCCTCCCTCCAAAAATCCTCTTTGTGAAATCCTATAAGGCGCATATGTCTAGTCAGAGCTCAATGTTGTGCTCGCTGGGGTTTCCAATGCGACCAATTTTTTTTCACTGGCGACTAATTTTTCATGCTTCTCATTGAAATACTTTTGCTTACGAATAAATCTGAAAACTTACAGGCCAGCTGGCCCCAAGGTTTTTTCCTGAAAGTCGAGCCCTGCTAGTTAGATGTAACATACACGTAGTAAATGGTTTAAACCCAGGTGTATCAGAAGTTCATCTTCTGTGATCATCTGGGTGAGTAATTCTGAAAGGAACTGAACATTGTTGTTGACTGACATTTCAATAACCTGAGTGGAAAACATCAGCAGAGTCAAGTGTCAAGTCAATTCTTGACTCTGAGGATGTAGTTAGATGTGTTACTTTGTTTTTCAGCCGATAAGAAAACAGTCACGTTTGATGTCCACTCTCAACGGCCAGAGACTGGAGAGAAGTCTACACTTAACACTGCTGATGGGACATCATTTGTTGATGACACAATGACAGTCACCTCTGGAAAGGAGCCTTCAGTGACTTCTCTCAGCAGTCATACCTCGCAGACAACCAAGTCTTTCATTTCTCTCAAACCAACAGAACAGGTGACGTTGAATTTGGACTAGAAGCTTTCACAAAATTTTGCACTGATTTTCATAGTAGCTGATGGTAGATTAAGACTGTACCATGCAAAAATTCCCATAACACTGGAGCTTTTGTGAGCCATGGAGTTTTTCTACCCCCAGTGGATGACACACTAGTTATACTTGTGAATTGCTGGGTTATCCTAATCATTTAACTACCCATTTATCAAACTGGGACTTCCCAATCCAGAGTGCAGTCCTAAAACCTGGTTTTCATGAGGTTTTTATGGAAGCGCAAGGGTTTTGACAAACTTTAAGAAAGGCAAACGTGATCTGGCTCTGCTGGGGAGTGCACATTTGAAATGCTTGATGTAATATATCAAACACAAGAGACAGTGTTTCATCGGGATATCCAAACACTGAGAAGAGAGTTGAAAATACGATGCGCAGCGGAGTAGTTTTGACGAAATTTGAGGTGTTTGGATGGCCAATGAAACACTGTCTCGAGTGTTTGATATATCTTCTCAATCGGAACAAAAACTGAGGAGTAAATTGAGAAGTTAAATCGTCAAAATCTATGCTAATTAAGACCGGGTATCCAAACCTCCTTCACGGTTGTGATTTGCTTTGTTTTAACTTGATGAATTGTTAATAAGTTTGAGAAGTATAAATTTGACTGTGTTTTCCTTTATTCTTTGACTACATGGGAGATGTGTGCAGTGTCAAATTTACAGAGTTCCATCTTTAAACTCGGGATATACATTTGAAAGAACTGCTGAGTGTGTTGTGAATCCTGACAGAGTGAGCTTTGAGCGGCAGGCCTGGTAGAGATTTGTACTTAGCTATGTACATCTCAATACCACTATATGAAGGGTTCCCAGAGTTACAGTTATTTGCTATTTTCTGAATGTCCATAGTGTTGGAAGATTAAAATTCACTTTGACTTTCAATTATTCCCTAGGATTTTGAAACAGCTCTTTACAACATTATTTATGGATTTGAACAAACTGCAGCATCATTCAAAAGCTTAGTCTATGACCCAGAGTTGTCCATTTATGTTAATCCACCGACCAGCGATGTTGTGTATGCTTTGTCACGTGATGTAGTTGAAGAGGAGAAAGCCAAGCGGATTCCCTGGCCTGACTCAGAGTTGTTGTTTGGTCAGGATCCTGATTATCAGAACGATGTTGGTCAGATATTTCATCAGATCAAAGATGAAGTGGACAATGTCCTCAATTATTCAAAGGTAATAGTTTTTTATAACATAGTAAATGG
This sequence comes from Orbicella faveolata, assembly GCF_042242905.1. Lineage (NCBI taxonomy): Eukaryota > Metazoa > Cnidaria > Anthozoa > Scleractinia > Merulinidae > Orbicella > Orbicella faveolata. The sequence goes on along the minus strand of NW_028301542.1, from coordinate 2,554,348 downwards.
TTTGAACCCAGGAGTATCAGTAGTTCGTATGGTGTGATCTTCCGGTTGAGAGTAGTTCTGAAAAGAATTGTTGTTGGTGACTGACGTTTCGACAACCTGAGCGGAAGTCATCTTCAGAGTCAAGTGAATAGTGTTTGTCAGTAGATGATGTTTTAAATCTGGTCTGTTGAATGTGATTGGTCAGTTTAGCCATGATGGTACTGGCTGAAAGACTCGTGTAAAGTTTGTCATCAGTCATTGGTGGGTTTCGATCCGTCTATTGTTAGTCAGATTGGTCAGTTTTTGGTCTGTGTATTGTTAGTCAAATTAAGTCGGTCTGGTAGAAGTCCATTTGTTGGTTTCGTTTCCGTCATAATAAGTTGTTTGTAAGGCACCGGTAGTTGTTGACATCTGTTAAGAGGCGTTTGTTCTAGGTTAGTGTACCAGCTTTCCAGAGTCAGTTGTTGAAAATAGTTTGTACTGTAGGTTAAGCACTGAGCAGAGTCCCAGTCAATGTTGTGGTTTGTCAGTTGATGATGTACAGCAATGTGATTGTTGTCATCACCATTTCTTGTGGCTCGTTTTTGTTCAGTCAGTCTCGTGTTAAGGTTTCTGCCAGTCTCACCAGCGTAGGAAGCCTGGCAGTCGGGGCATTTGATCTTGTAAACTGGTCCCTGTCTGTTGGTAGGTTCGTCCCCTTCTTTCACGGTGGTCAGTAAGTTTCTTATAACTTGCACATTTCCAAAAGGGATCCTCTGTATTGTGAAATCAGGGTTTCGACAACTTTTTATCTTGACCCCACTCTTCCAGTTCACTTAAATTCTTGTGGCTTGAAGGTCATGAAATAATAATTTCTCTGTGCATTGTGTTCAGTTTGAGGAAACAGTAAAGGGTTTGTTTATGTTAATATATTTGTGTGGGCTGTTAACCAGGGAACGTAAATTCAATAAGACAAGCAACATGAAAAGCCTTTGTTGGATTAAAAGACGCAAAAGTAACATTATAAATTTTTATTTTTGTCATTGTTGCTCAGAAATTTAGAAGATTCTGTGTTATGGTGGACAAATCACGTAGAGTAGATGTGGATGGCTCCCTTAAAGAAAGAGAATGGGACACTGAAGAATTCTATGCTGTGCTTAACCAGCACACAGAGCAGGTTAGAATACTCACTCTACTCTACAGTAGCATATTGGGCATGAAACTAGACCGAATACAGAACAGTTAACTCGTTACACTGACTGTGTAATTATCTCCATATTTTCAAAGGCCCACATACATTGTACATTCAATACTAGGTCAGAATACTAAGTCCATTCTAAAGTAGTATAGTGTGCTGAAAACTAGACCTTTTACACAACAGTTAATTTATTTCACTGACTTTGTAATTTAATTCTATAGCTTCAAAGGTCCGCATTCATTGTACATTCAATACTAGGTCAAAAGTCCGTTCGAAAGCAGTATAGCGTGCTTAAACCTAGACCTGATACTGAACAGTTAATTCACTACACTGTGTACTTCACTGTGTTAATTCACTACATTGTGTAAATCATTAATTTAGTTCTATATCTTCAAGGGTCCACCCGTATCATGCATTTAATACTAATCTAAGACAAGATGTGAAACCAATAAACTTTGTCTTACAAGCCATATTCAGACAGTCAAGCAGCTCTAGCAGAAAAGAAAACAGCAACGGAAAATGTGCACGTGTATTGACTGGTTTGTCCTGAAAGATGTCACTGACAGTGTGTTCAGAGCATTGTACTGACATTTTGTACTTGCAGATTGAGTAGTTAAGTTTTGAGTATATTTCAACTGGTTTTCTGTGACTTGTTTTAAGTTAAGGCCCTTGTCAAATGTTTCCTTTACAGATATAAAAAATTCCTCAATGTCATTACATGTAGACAATGTAAGGTTTTCCCATGCATTGTTATCTGTGTTTGAGGCAGAGGAATTCTAAAGTACATGCTTAGCTCAGGTCAAACAGTCAGCCATCTCAAACAATGATTGTACTAGTTTTTTTCAACATATGTTTTATTAACAAGAACTTATTTTTAACAGGTACTTGAGATGGCAAAGATGACATTGGATAAAAGGATTGGACTGTTTCATGTAGACGTTACTGGATTTAAAACCGATTGTCTTCCCTACCCTGAAAAAATTCTCGAAGCTGTAGGCCGACATCTCCCCTTTATTGCTGCCAAGAGAAATGATGTCCTCCTAAATGTCATCAAGGTACGGTAACTTCACATGAGCCTTCAATCATACCGAACTGAAATGAATCAAAAATACTTGCCTGGTATTTGGATCTGTTGTGAAACACTGTCTCTTGGGTTTAAAATTACACAAGCTTCTCTCATTTCTCGCTACATTTTCCATCTTTTGTTTGGAATGCTAAGCTTTTTGCACGTAGATGTTTTGCTCTCGCAAAGCAATTGGTACAAATTCTTCCTCATTTCCTGTAAAAAGGCCCAGTCTACAGATGACCTATAACTCCTGAAAGCATTCCTTTGTTACCCGTGCATTTACAGAGGAATACGGACCAAATAGGGGTGCGAAAGTGACCTAATTATACAATGGTTACAGTGTTGAATTCCAGATAGAGACGTTAGAGACTAAGGTTCTAATGTTCTGTTATCTGCCAAAAAACCTTCATTCTCACATCTCCTCTCTTTACCCAGGATTGTAAATGGATATCATTGAGGGTAAAAGAGACTTGGGTTCAGAATCAAAATGGATACCATTGAGGGTAAAATAGACTTGGGTTCAGAATCAAAATGGATACCATTGAGGGTAAAATAGACTTGGGTTCAGAATCAAAATGTTGTGGGTATACCTGTGATGGACTCAGATGAATTACATCAAGGTGCTTCATGTTACAGAAACTATTCTGATACATAGGAGCAGACACAGAGTTTCCATTAGTTAACCTGCTAACCAAAACTTTCTCTCCTACAGCACGCTTCAAGGAAGCTGGACAAAATGGCAGACACTGTAGAAGCCTTTGTGGAACATCTCATCTTCTTGTCACGTATGGGAAATGAGATTGCTTCTTTGGAGAAAGAGTACAACATTGTCACCCGCATGTACAGCATTGCACGTAACTTTGAAATGTCCATATCAAATGAGGAGCTAGCTCTCTATCAGATGCTTATGCCGAGTTTTCAGCATCTCAAGGTAATGATTTAGAAATAAAGTTTCATCTCTGTTAGGCCTGGGTCACATTGGCAATATTCGCCATAATGACATATGACATAACGACATAATCACTGATGTAGGTAATGAGAACATCGACATAAAGACATATTTTTTCCTTTGTTGTTAAGTTCATGCTGTTGCTATTATTTCATATGTCAGGTGTTCACACTGCAAACAACGACATTACGTCCTTCTTACTTTGTTGAGTTTAAGTCGTTACGTCGCTAGTACTGTGAACTAGGCTTTATAGCACATGAACGTTTAAATTTCGTGAAGGTAATGATAAAAGTGAGGTTGAACCTCATTAACATGACCTTTGTTGGCCCATTAAGATTTAATGGTTTTTTTTTATATATATTAATTGTGATTCACACTACTTACAACACTGGTATGTCTACTTACCCAATTTACAACAGTGATACAACTACTTACACTACCTAACAATACGATGCAATTACAGATGCTACTTGCAGTACTGTCATTTGCATAACTTACTCTACAAAACAATACATTACAATACATACTAATACTTACACTACTTACAATATAATACCATTACTGACGCTTCTTAAATTTAATGGTATAAAATGCGCAGGCTCAAATTATTAAACTATTAATCAATCCCTAATCCCTTTTGGAAAATGCTCTAAGAAAGTGCATGCTAAAAGTTTTACCTCTATTCAACAATTACATTATGAGCCCGAGATATCTATCACGCTCAGAAATCAAGAGCGAATATTCTTACTGTTTTAGTTTAAATCTACTAGTCGTTCGGATGATTTCAAAATCCTCTTCACAAATACTCCAAAAACGCAGAGAAGCGGCCATCATTTTGTCAACAACTGCACAGGTTGAGGTTACTCACTGTGTACAAAAGAATAGATAGTGAGTGGCGTAGCTATGAGTAGCGTAGCGATTACATGTTTGTAAGAAAATGGCATTCGTGATAGAACGCTGGGATATTTATACTGAAACTTGTTAGAACCACAGAGAAACTGTTTTCTATTTCAATACTAATGACATATTAACTTTACGTCAGTGCTTCTTCATCCACATTGGAGTCGCTGGGAGCCTTTCTAACCACAATTCCAAACACTAACCACTCCTTCTGGTTATTTTTCCCCTCGCAGTCAACCATTTTATACTGTGAAGCAAAGAAGGATGAAAACATCCAACGGTACAGTAAGGCCCTTGATGATCTCATCGGCACGGTGCGACGTGAGCTGGTCACCATAAAGAACAAGGTCTGCTCTCCTGCTCTGCTGGATGCTGACAGTATCCCTCAAGTGGCCACTGAGAAGCTGAAGCTGTTGAAGGAGGACTTGGCAAACTTGTCAACCAAGGCTCGTAATTATACTGCTTATCAGGACCGCTTTGGGAGTTCCATGTCATCTTCATTGCAGAAGAAGGCCTTGACTGAGTGAGTTTAATTTAGTATGATGGTTTGAACCCAGGAGTATCAGTAGTTCGTCTTGTGTGATCGTTCGGGTGAGGGTAGTTCTGAAAAGAACTTTTGCTGGTGACTGACGTTTCGACAACCTGAGCGGAAGCCATCTTTAGAGTCAAGACTTGACTTGCCACTGGACTATGAAGATGACTTCCGCTCAGGTTGTCGGAACGTCGGTCAACAACAACAGTTCTTTTCAGAACTACCCTCACCCGGACGATCACACAAGATGAACTGTTGAGTTTAATTTGGTACACCTGTAAATGATTCTAGGCTGTAAACTCACTGAGGCCTTTTCTGGCTATATTGCGGACCTCTCTGCATAAATAAGGGTAACACGGAAACATGCATGTCTCGATCCCATTGCATTCCTTCCTTTCTATTCCAATACGATTCCGGGTTTCTAATTAAAAGAAACTATTGTGGGGCATCTGCAGGCATCTGAAACAGTTTAATGATGCGTCCCATTCAAAACTTAGCACTGAGGAAGAGCTAGGCTCGAAACGTCTGCGATATAATTGAGTTCATTTTGGCACTGTTTTATTACTAGTTTTTCTAGTAATTTTTTGTGGAAACATCGTCAGACATGTTTGTGGTAACTACCTAGAATGAATCTGTACCATTAACAGTGATGTGATGTGAGGCTTGCTTGATGAAGGCTTCATAGGCTTCACTTCCATCTGTTTTGCATTCCTGCATTCCTGCATTCCTGCATTCCTGCATTCCTGCATTCCTGCATTTCTGCATTTCTGCATTCCTTGCCCCACACCACGTTTGCTGGTATGTAATTCATTTGGTGGCTAGAGGCTGGCAATTGGACTGACAGAATGGCTGGAAATACCAGCATATAAAAAGCATCATTAATATACCCTCTATTGTTCTGTCTGTTAATAGGGGAGTTATGCTTAGCAAGGCAGGCCATTCAAGTCCCCAGGCCTCCTCCTTACAGTCGGAGGTAACAGAAGTTGAAAAGGACTTGACACTAAGATGCCTTTTATGGGAGTCCCTGCAAGAATGGCAGGGATTGGTCGATCAGTGGGAGGCCACGCCCTTTGAGACTCTGAAGATTGATGAAGTGCAACAAGATGTCACAAGGTTTATCCAGACAGTATTCTTACTGGAAAAAGGTACAGTACTAGCTCGAGTTGTTCGAAAGGTGGATATCGCTATCCATCGGATAAATCACAATCCAGGTGATAGCGTGGTTTGTTTGTTTTCTTTTGAAACACGTACCAGCTGGATAGTGTGTTATCTGGTTATCTGGATAGTGAGTTACCCAGCCTTCGAACAACTGGAGTCTGCTGGCTTATGCAGAGTTCTCAATGGCTGGAAAAGACTGAAATGTTTAAGCCATTTTCCTGGACATGGCAGAAGTGGAAACACATTTGTCATCTGTAGAACGTTTATGAGAGATTTTCCATGCTTTTATGAAATTCTTGTCAATTAGGAGAATTCCACTTCAGCCAAACCATCACTGATCATAGTCCTCTATTCTTTAGTTTCTGGGTTTTTGCATGTATGGAAAGCTTTTCATCCCATGTAATACGATTTTTCAGATTGGATATCATTTAGAAGTACCGCCGAACCTCTACCAACGGCCACCTTTCCGCAACGGCCATCTCTATACTGTGGCCACGCATTTGAGTCCCAGTCGAAAGATTTGCTCTTATTTTAAACCCCCAACAATGCCCAACCTCTCTACAATGGCCAGTAAACTCTGTCTGCAGGGTGGCCGTTGTTGAGAGATTCGACTGTTACACAGATGACAGCCTTCTGGTTAAGAACTGAAAAGGTTGTTGACATTTGTTCTCTGTTAGGTCTTCCACCCAACAAGGTTGTACCAAAACTGAAGCAGAAGGTGATGAGCTTTAAACAGGGCATGCCTGTTATAACAAGCCTGAGAAATGCTGCGCTAAGAACAAGACACTGGGAGGCGATACAGAATGTTATTGGAACGCGGATAGTTCGTGACAAATATTTCACGCTGGGACACCTTCTGCAACTCAAGGTGATTAATAATTGTAAACCACGTAGTAAAATCATTTGGATCAAGATAAGTCACATCTGGGGACATTTGTCTTGATTTATCAGGAGATTCTCTAAACCATCTTTTGCAAAATTCTCTAGAAATCAGTATAGAGAGTTAAGATCGCCATCTTCAGGCTGAAGGAGGGTGTCGCAGCTGTAGAGTACAGTGTGAACACTGGTGCTTGTCGTGGCCTTTGGAGAACATGGCTCCCAAACGACCTTTAAGCCATAATCTAGTTGCCTTTACTTTGGTTTGGGTAGCAATAATTTTGAATACAGCCAGGTTGGTTATAGTAAATGTTAGCTTATTTTCTTGTTGAATTTGCTCGTCTTTCTATCTAGAATTTGACGAGGGAACTCCTAACTCCATACTTAATTCCACCTCTATAGGTTTGCTAGTCTCATTATCAGGCGCTGAAGTATCAGTGTTAAAGTGCCACTGAAACGAAATTTTCGTACTCTCTTTTTTTAGCCCAATTTATAGTTTCAAACGTGCTTAACATAATGGTGAACTTTATTTCTGTCAAATCCTAACGGAAAGTGCTCTTTTTAGCTGCTGAAATCGACTTTTTGGAGCAAAACTGTGTCCGGGCTCTGGAACCGAGTTTAAGGACCTTGTGACGTCACTGGTTGTATTCACGCAAGAAGCGCTTAAGATTCTCTCTTGTTTTCACTTGATTTATTTAAGTTTATTCTTCATATTGTCGATACCTACTAGTTTCCTACCTTGTAATTTCAGTCCAGCCTTGACAGGAAATACACATCATAAACGTTGGAGGGCGCCAAAGAATGTAGATTCACCAAAATGAATGCTACAGATTAGAACAGCTCAGTATACTTTTCGAACATCTTGAGTACTCGATTGGAGATTTCGAAGACGAGTGGGCAACTTTTGTATCACGTCCTGAAGCCTAAACACGATATTTCGTCGTCTGTTTTCAGCCTGGTTCTGAAATTTGGATTCTCACGTTTATCTAAGGTCTATTAACAAGGTTCGAATATATCCTCGGCAACTTTGCTGCATTAAAAGCCGTAAGCGCATCAGCCATCCGCACAATCATGAAGTTATTAACGGTCCACAAGCTTTGAGTCGAGTACTTCTTTGCACACAGAGAGCATCTTTTTATGATACTAATAAGTGAGAGTTCTTGTGGTAGACAAAATGTATCTTTGAAAATTGTGATCCGCAGCAGGGTTTGCTTTATCGCCGCATACGTGTCAGTGTAAACAAAGCGGGAATTTCGCTTCTCTTTTACACGTATCTCCCAATTGTAATATTTCACGGCCGATGGATAACTTGGAGTTCTTTAGCACATACTTATGTCTATGATCTTCATTTAATAGTATTCAAGTTCAAAGCAATTCGTTAAACGTCACTAGTTTATTATTTAGTCGAAGGTTTATTAAACAGAATTTGAACTAATTTGCATATATGACCTTTCGCCGCCGACATTGTCACGCTTTCTCTCGTTTCCTGAAAACATATAATTGTATGGTCATGGCAGCTAAGTTTACCTTTATAGTTTAAATTCGCTCCCTCATATAAAATAAGAGGGTTTCTTAAATTGTTGCTGTTGTGATAACTTGTAGGATGTAGCAGATACAACTAGACTAAAGGTCACTGTGGCACAATCTCGTCCGCGGTGAAACTCACAAAGCGTCCGGTTTCCTCGAAGCGAAGCGACTCGAAAACTCGAAACGTTGCTGCTACGATTCGTGCAGCAGCACTCCGGATAATATTTTCAAAAGCCGCTTTCTCTTGTTTTCATGTCTTTTAACTTTATGAGTGTAGATATTGTTTAATTGAGTGCTGGCCATTTCACTAAGAGTCCCGATCATTTTGCGATCTAAGAACTCCCACTCGTTTGCTTGCTTACATAAAATATCCAATTAAATAGACTGAAAAGCCCCAGGATCGACTCTCCACCTCTTCATGTCTAAGGCTACTCTTATTATCTGCTTTACAGCCCTGAGATGTCCTTAAGATGTTTTTTGGGAGGCTTCGAACAGTATTCTCTTCTCCCATAATCACTCTAAATTTTCAGCGCGACATGAGAGCAATACAACCAGTGACGTCACTAGGCTGTTTTGGCCGCGCCAAGATGGCCGCCAATTTTGGGCTTAACCAGCCAATTTCGAACGGCTGAAAAAGCAGTTTTCGCTTACCGTATGCGAAAAAAAAGTCTGCAGTGTTTCCAAGTAAGGTTGAAACTTTATTACTAAGCAAAAATCTCACATACGAAAATTTCGTTTCAGTGGCACTTTAAAAATGTCTGGACTATTTTCAGGTTTTTCAACACAAGGAGAAAATTTCAGACATCTCATCTCAGGCCAGCAATGAAGCAACTCTGGAACAAATGCTTCAAAAGGTAAAGTAAAGCAGCTGTTGACAGTTCTGTAGACTGTGTACAGGAGTTCATGGAATTTCAGCTACAAGCATAACTGTTATAAAGCATAATTGAACCCAGCAATGATGATTTGGTTTTGTAGCCCATGAAACAAGTAGAGCGCAGGAACAAGTAACGTTGACAAGAGTGAAAATTAATGATAATTTATGGATATACGAGAACGTGCACGCTCGGCTTTTCATGTTTAACTCGTTCAGCTTATTCCGTACATTTAGGGAACATGCTCCTTTATGTTTTGTATTCCAGGTGATGGACTTTTGGAACCATACAGATTTCCAGTTGTCTGCACATTCTAGCCGGGATATTGCCATCATCACAGGAGCTGATGATATCATAACATCGGTGGAAGAGAGCCAGGTCACGCTTTCTAACATCCGAGGGTCACGCTTTGTCACGCCCATCAAGGTATAAAATGTCTTAGTCACTTGTAGGGTTAACCGATGAAAGGGGTGTCAGCATTTCCTGGTATTGAAATTTTCATGGCAAGATGATTAACAAATTTAAGCAACAAAGAGTTAGATGATCGTTTAGAAGTTCTCATTCCTTCAAAATAGTAAGGTCAACGGTTTGGTGAAGAAAGTGAATTTTTTGTGCTTAAGATAAAGTCGTTCTCTATACTTTCCCGTGTTCTTTTTTCAGTCTGTTAAGAGTGATTGTTATTTCCTTTCGAAGGCTTTGGTTGAGGATTGGGACAGAAAACTAAAACTGTTTGCAAGAACATTAGATGAATGGCTTCTCTGTCAGCGAAACTGGCTTTACCTGGAAACCATCTTTTCGGCAGCTGACATTCAAAGGTGATACATTGATCTTTTGGGAATGGTCTTTAAAGATTATGAAACTACAATCTTAGTCAGAATAAAGTGATAAATAAAACTACCCCTCCCCCGCCGAATCAATGATTAACTCACGCCGAGAACCAACTCTTCCATTGTTTTTTCATTCTTAAGTTGAGGGATAGAGGTGGTGTAAGATTGTAGTTTGATTTTAAGTTTAGTCTATCCTGAAAGTAATACTGCATGTAATTTATGTGGTAGGCTTGCGCTATATTGATCGGTTTTCAATTGAGTGTCATAAAACCAAAACCAGAGTAATCACTCCAGCCAATCAGAAAGGACACAGACAATCCAGTGAACCAATCAAAATTCGAAGTAATTGCATGTAGCTGACGTTAAGCGCCGGAAAACATGTGCGAACGCGTCATGATTGCTTTTGGTTTTACTTCTGATTTCATGAAAAAGTGGTGCGAGTTTTTTTTTTTAAAGCCAACCGAGCAGCGTATAAAATGCAAAACCAATTACTTCTCGTCACTCGAGTGAAAACCACTCTATTGTTCAATGAGCATAGATGTTGACAATACAGCCTTACACAATGCTGTTTTACTTGACGTATGACATAGCTCGATTTAAATGGGGTTTGCTTCTAACAGGCAACTACCAAATGAAGCTCGTCTGTTTGCTCAAGTTGACAAATCATGGAAAGACATTATGAGAAGGACTATTGATAAACCAAATGCACTGAGGGCTTCAACAGCTGCTGGTAAGTGTACCACGTTATCAAGAAATCCATGCACACCCGACATAGCTACTTACACGGAGTTGGTTATCATAAAACCAGTACATACCGCATTATTAGCCATTGTGTCATCTTATACTGGTGTTTTACAGGCTACTTGTGTCGTATTTTGTCAGATTATAAGCGCTTAATTTTCTTGCTGGGTTAGGAATGTGTGAGTAAAAGTGGAAAGGTTCGTTTCGAGGTACCTGCAGGCTTTGTAGATAAGGAAAGGTAAAATATACAAGTTACGTGCAAAAAATGCTCACGTGATTTTCGATGTGTATTGAAATAGACAGAAGAATAAAAACCGAAAGGTCCCATTAGAATGTGTATGGACTTAGGTGAGTTTGGTTGATTTATCACAAAATGCAATGGTTTTTTTTCGACCGCTTTAGGAGTGCTGGAAGTATTACAAGGAAGTAACTCTCATTTGGAGAAAATACACAGATGTTTAGAGGTGAACCCCATGGAAGATTAGAATTGACAGTCAACATCATGTAATAAGCTAAGGACATAACCACACTCAGGCACTGTCTCATCGCTTTTTCATTCAGTTTGCTACTCAACTGTGCTGTTTTGGATGACATACACTCTACCTACTTCCACATAATGAATCAAAGAACAGCCACAGAAAGCACAATGCAATGAAAGTCGAACCCTTGTCTCATTTAGAGATTGTCTACACCCATTGCAGAGTATGTTTCATGTATATTCATTCCATCCATCAGGGCCCAGTTGTTCAGATCGCTATTCAGTGGATAAGTGTTGACAAAACAAACCACGCTATCCACTGGACTGGGATTTATCCGGTGGATAGTGTTATCCAATCTTTGAACAACTGGAGCCTGTAGTCAGCACTTGAGCCTCTGTCTGGCCCACCAAACGTTGTCCAATCACAAGTACTATTGGCTCTGCTTACTTATTGTTATTATCACACAAGTAATAAACGGTCACATATTTAACAAATTTCAAGCTAGAAGCAAAGGCATCCTTTTTATGTATTCACTGGTAAGTTTGTATTGTTTCATTTGAAAGGACTACCTTGAGACAAAGAGACTGGTGTTTGCACGATTTTACTTCCTGAGTAATGAAGATTTACTCGATATCTTGGCAAATAGCAGCAAAAACCCTGATGCCGTTCAGGTTTGTAAGAACTTAAACCCTTTGAAGACCAGGCTTTTTACTGTTTTTGTAGCAAATGTGAATAGTCTATCAGTCGCAATTTTTTGTCTCGTTG